>NW_027008493.1:0-94144 GCF_036934945.1 Oncorhynchus masou masou | reverse complement strand
ATATAACATCACTAGTTGTGTTTTATACTCTCATATAACATCACTAGTTGTGTTTTATACTCTCATATAACATCACTAGTTGTGTTTTGTACTCTGTCATATAACATCACTAGTTGTGTTTTGTACTCTCATACAACATCACTAGTTGTGTTTTGTACTCTCATATAACATCACTAGTTGTGTTTTGTACTCTCATATAACATCACTAGTTGTGTTTTGTACTCTCATATAACATCACTAGTTGTGTTTTGTACTCTGTCATATAACATCACTAGTTGTGTTTTGTACTCTGTCATATAACATCACTAGTTGTGTTTTGTACTCTGTCATATAACATCACTAGTTGTGTTTTGTACTCTGTCATATAACATCACTAGTTGTGTTTTGTACTCTGTCATATAACATCACTAGTTGTGTTTTGTACTCTGTCATATAACATCACTAGTTGTGTTTTGTACTCTGTCATATAACATCACTAGTTGTGTTTAGCTGAATTATAACAGTATGATTCACCATCAACTCCATTCTAATTAGCTGAACTATAACAGTATGATTCACCATCAACTCCATTCTAATTAGCTGAACTATAAATACCAACAACAGATACAGTAACCGGTCGGTACATTGGTACATCTGTCAGTCTACATCACAGAGATCTCAACAGTGAGCGGAACGAAGGGCCAACTTCTTATTATTTCACCCACTTCCATCAACAACATCTTGGAGAGGGAGAGAGGGGGAGAGGGAGAGAGGGGAGAGAGAGAGAGAGGGGGAGAGAGGGAGAGAGGGAGAGAGGGGGAGAGGGAGAGAGGGAGGGGGGAGAGGGGGAGGGGGAGAGGGGGGAGAGGGAGAGGGGGAGAGGGAGAGAGGGGGAGAGGGAGAGAGGGGGAGAGAGAGAGGGGGAGAGAGGGAGAGAGGGAGAGAGGGGGGGAGAGGGAGAGAGGGAGAGAGGGAGAGAGGGGGAGAGGGGGAGTGAGGGAGAGAGGGAGAGAGGGGGAGATGGAGATTTTAATGCTTTGTTGTTAGATGGTGTATCTCTTGTTCTCAATCATTTGGTGGGGCAACAGTGCCATCTAGCAGGTGAATGTGCTCCTATTCTAAACGTTCCCAAACAACTCCTCTCACTGTACTGCAATGATCTGGCTTTGAGGTTTAATGCCAGGCCCAGAGAGCGGCGATGGAAGTCGAATTCAGTGGAGATGTAAGCCTCCCATCAGGCGTTGGGGAATAACATAGCAGAAATAAAAAATAGAGAGGGGGCTGCAGATGAATGTAGGCGAGGAGGAGAACAGAGTTCTCTGCTGCCGTTGCTTTTAAAACCACATGATCGTGCCAGATTGTATTTTTGCATGGAGACAGTAATCCTCACAGTAAATGGATACAAAGATGTTCCCAGAGGTTATACAGTCAGTGAGATGGAGGGAGCGAGGGAGACCTGGAAAGCAAGAGAGGAGAGGAGAATGGAGCAGTGTAGTTCTGAGAGCAGTGTTGCACATAGAGCTAACGACAGGTGTTTCTCTCCCAGCGAGGGAGGGAGGGAGGGAGGGAGGGAGGGAGGGAGGGAGGGAGGGAGGGAGGGAGGGAGGGAGGGAGGGAGGGAGGGAGGGAGGGAGCGAGGGAGGGAGGGAGGGAGCCGGCAGGCAGGCAGGCAGGCAGGCAGGCAGGCAGAGTAGGAGGGAGGAGGCATACAGTCCACAGAGGGAAGTGGGGCTATGTGATGCAGGGAAGCTGTGACAGACCATGTGGAAGGTGAAACAGTCCTCGGAGAACTCCATACATCCTCAGACACAGGAACAACAGTCATCCCAGAATCATTTAAAAAATGTTGTTTTTGGATTGAGGATTTGGATTGAAAGACATCCTGTCAATCACTTCACTGCTGCCACCAATTGTTAGTTATTGCAACAATAAACCTTTTTTGAATCTGAATAAGCTAAGACACAAGTGTGGGTTGGGAAATTTAAAATGGTAAGCAATCATTAAATGACCCTGAGTGTGGAGGATTGGTTGATGTTGATGGGGGTGATTACAGAGCAACAGATTAGACCCACGTTGGCCTCAGTGGGTGTCTGAACAAAAGCAGTGTGCTTTTGAGTGCGAGGAGAGGAGAGGAGAGGAGAGGAGAGGAGAGGAGAGGAGAGGAGAGGAGAGGAGAGGAGAGGAGAGGAGAGGAGAGGAGAGGAGAGGAGAAAAGTCAGATTTAGAGAGAGGGAGGAAAGGAGAGAAGACAAAGAGAGCAGTGGGTAAAGAGAGAGAAGACAAAGAGAGGAGTGGGTAAAGAGAGAGAAGACAAAGAGAGGAGTGGGTAAAGAGAGAGAAGACAAAGAGAGGAGTGGGTAAAGAGGGAGAAGACAAAGAGAGGAGTGGGTAAAGAGAGAGAAGACAAAGAGAGGAGTGGGTAAAAGAGAGAGAAGACAAAGAGAGGAGTGGCTAAAGAGAGAAGACAAAGAGAGGAGTGGGTAAAAGAGAGAAGACAAAGAGAGGAGTGGGTAAAGAGAGAGAAGACAAAGAGAGGAGTGGGTAAAGAGAGAGAAGACAAAGAGAGGAGTGGGTAAAGAGAGAGAAGACAAGAGAGGAGTGGGTAAAGAGAGAAGACAAAGAGAGGAGTGGGTAAAGAGAGAGAAGACAACGAGAGGAGTGGGTAAAGAGAGAAGACAAAGAGAGGAGTGGCTAAAGAGAGAGACAAAGAGAGGAGTGGGTAAAGAGAGAGAAGACAAAGAGAGGAGTGGGTAAAGAGAGAAGACAAAGAGAGGAGTGGGTAAAGAGAGAGAAGACAAAGAGAGGAGTGGGTAAAGAGAGAGAAGCTAGCCTTGGGGTCATCTTCATTCCAAATATCCAATTATTTAGCAGTGCTCTTTGCTCTTCTCTCTGGTCTGGAGGGACTTCTCTGTCTCTGCAATCAGCAGAGTATTTCAGACAGAACCTGCACTCCTCTGTCATGTGTTCATACTGCGATGTGTTTTATCTTCTTACAGGGAGCCACAGGTAGACTAGGAGACAGAGGATCCAAGGGAGAACGGGTAAGCACCTTTATTTTGTTTCTCTGAAGATGTTTTCCAAAAACACAACTCATTGTTTGTGATGGAAAAATATCACACAGAACCTAACCCAACCAAAAGGCAATGATGCATAGAAACACATGTTTTTCCCCCAGAGGTGCCTAAGTATTTGATAAAGGCATCTGAAATTCAATGCATTTTGTATGCCACCATTGTATTTCTGAAACCCCTATTTATAAAAGCCCTGTCACAGTCTTCTACAGTGTAATCTGTTTATAAAGCCCTGTCACAGTCTTCTACAGTGTAATCTGTTTATAAAGCCCTGTCACAGTGTCCTACATTGTAATCTGTTTATAAAGCTCTGTCACAGTCTTCTACAGTGTAATCTGTTTATAAAGCCCTGTCACAGTCTTCTACAGTGTAATATGTTTATGAAGCCCTGTCACAGTCTTCTACAGTGTAATATGTTTATAAAGCCCTGTCACAGTCTTCTACAGTGTAATCTGTTTATAAAGCCCTGTCACAGTCTTCTACAGTGTAATATGTTTATAAAGCCCTGTCACAGTCTTCTACAGTGTAATATGTTTATGAAGCCCTGTCACAGTCTTCTACAGTGTAATCTGTTTATAAAGCCCTGTCACAGTCTTCTACAGTGTAATCTGTTTATAAAGCCCTGTCACAGTCTTCTACAGTGTAATCTGTTTAGAAAGCCCTGTCACAGTCTTCTACAGTGTAATCTGTTTATAAAGCCCTTTCACAGTCTTCTACAGTGTAATCTGTTTATAAAGCCCTGTCACACTCTTCTACAGTGTAATCTGTTTATAAAGCCCTGTCACAGTCTTCTACAGTGTAATCTGTTTATAAAGCCCTGTCACAGTCTCCTACAGTGTAATCTGTTTATAAAGCCCTGTCACAGTCTTCTACAGTGTAATCTGTTTCTAAAGCCCTGTCACAGTCTTCTACAGTCTAATCTGTTTATAAAGCCCTGTCACAGTCTTCTACAGTGTAATCTGTTTCTAAAGCCCTGTCACAGTCTTCTACAGTGTAATCTGTTTATAAAGCCCTGTCACAGTCTCCTACAGTGTAATCTGTTCCCAAATGCTAGTAATGGCGGTTTGTAGGAGAGCTAAGATACATGGTGACAGAATTGGCCACAGACCCTGGGGATGTGTATCTGATTGGGCTCAATCAGGGTAATGGCTGGATGAGGACTGATTGTGTAATGCTGAGGCGTTGGTAGTGACAATCAGGGTAATGGCTGGATGAGGACTGATTGTGTAATGCTGAGGCGTTGGTAGTGACAATCAGGGTAATGGCTGGATGAGGACTGATTGTGTAATGCTGAGGCGTTGGTAGTGACAGTATCAGCCCAAAGCCAGAGTGGCCTTATGCCAATGCTCTATCAGATTGTCTCCGGTACAGTCTGGAGTGGGACTGACAACAACCCCCTCACCCTTTTATTTAACCAGGCAAGTCAATGAAGAATATTTTCTTATTTACACTGATGGCCTAGTTAAATAAAGTGATTGTAGATCTGAATTGGAGACCGGAGGGTGTACTGTAAACCACATGGTGGGAACTCACCAGCCAGCTAGATTTAACCATTATACATATTGTTATATTGGACTGTATATGTATTGTCAGGTATTACTGCACTGTTGGAACTAGGAACATAAGCATTTCACTACACCCTTCGATAACATCTGATAAATATGTGTACATGACCAATACAAATTTGATTTGATTGTTCTTTGCTGATCTCCTACTGCAGGGGGACCCAGGGATACCTGGAGCGAGGGGAGTCCAAGGAGAGAGGGGAAGGACAGGAGACCCAGGAATAGTGGGACCTATCGGGCCCCAAGGCCACCGAGGAGACCCTGGTCCCCCAGGTCCCATAGCATCACCAAGCCCTCTGGTACGTTGATTATATCTCCCCCAAACACACCAAGCCCTCTGGTACGTTGTTATATCTCCCCCAAACACACCAAGCCCTCTGGTACGTTGGTTATATTTCCCCCAAACACACCAAGCCCTCTGGTACGTTGTTATATCTCCCCCAAACACACCAAGCCCTCTGGTACGTTGGTTATATCTCCCCCAAACACACCAAGCCCTCTGGTACGTTGATTATATCTCCCCCAAACACACCAAGCCCTCTGGTACGTTGGTTATATCTCCCCCAAACACACCAAGCCCTCTGGTACGTTGTTATATCTCCCCCAAACACACCAAGCCCTCTGGTACGTTGGTTATATCTCCTCCAAACACACCAAGCCCTCTGGTACGTTGTTATATCTCCTCCAAACACACCAAGCCCTCTGGTACGTTGATTATATCTCCCCCAAACACACCAAGCCCTCTGGTACGTTGATTATATCTCCCCCAAACACACCAAGCCCTCTGGTACGTTGGTTATATCTCCCCCAAACACACCAAGCCCTCTGGTACGTTGTTATATCTCCCCCAAACACACCAAGCCCTCTGGTACGTTGTTATATCTCCTCCAAACACACCAAGCCCTCTGGTACGTTGGTTATATCTCCCCAAACTGGCCAAGTGTAGCCAAAATCCCATCTTGAATGATGTTGAATAAATGTGTTATCAAGTTTGTTGTGAATGATCCTGTAACACTCATAAAGGTGTCATGACCTGTTTTATAAAGGTGTTGTGAATGATTCTGTCATAAAGGTGTCATGGCCTGTTTTATAAAGGTGTTGTGAATGATCCTGTCATAAAGGTGTCATGGCCTGTTTCATAAAGGTGTTGTGAATGATTCTGTCATAAAGGTGTCATGGCCTGTTTTATAAAGGTGTTGTGAATGATTCTGTCATAAAGGTGTCATGGCCTGTTTTATAAAGGTGTTGTGAATGATTCTGTCATAAAGGTGTCATGGCCTGTTTTATAAAGGTGTTGTGAATGTCTTATGTACTCCCCTTCAAGGTATGTTTTACAGAGATCTCCCAACACTCATAGAGATCTCCCAACAGAGATCTCCCAACACTCATAGTCCAACCATAAACCCATAGAAATTCATGCTCCACATTTTTGTGTGTGTTTGTCTATACCTGCCCATAAAATCAAAGACTATCCTCAGTCACACATAATTACAGAATCTAAACATCCTCCTTTCTTCAGTGGTCTAAGTAATTAGCGTATATCTCTCTTTCTCTGTAAATTAATGCAGTACTGCAGTAGCATAGAGTTGTGTGGAGCTGTGTGGAGCAACATATGACACAGCAGATAACAGATAGGCATAATGAAGCCAGCTAGGTTGTTTCTGCTCCTCACCTCCCACTCCTGATCAGCTCAACCCACAGGGGGGTCGGGAGAGAGGGAAGGAGAGAAGGGCTAGAGAGAGAGGGGCGGAGAGAGGGAGAAGGAGAGAGGACTAGAGAGAAAGGAGCACAGAGAGGGAAGGAGAGAGGGCTAGAGCGAGCGAGAGAAGGAGAGAGGGCTAGAGGGAGCGAGAGAAGGAGAGAGGGCTAGAGAGAGAGGGAAGGAGAGAGGGGAAGAGAGAGAGGGAAGGAGAGAGGGAAGGAGAGAGAGAGAGAGAGAGAGGGAAAGAGAGAGTGAAGGAGAGAGGGAAAGAGAGAGATCGAAGAAATGAGAGAGATGGAAGAAAGGAGAGAGTAGGAAGAAATGAGAGAGATGGAAGAAATGAGAGAGATGGAAGAAAGGAGAGAGATGGAAGAAATTAGAGAGATAGAGGAAATGAGAGAGAGAGAGGAAAGAAGAGAGAAGGAGGAAAGGAGAGAGAGCGAGGAAAGGAGAGAGGAATAGAGAGAAGGAGAGAGATGGAGAGAGTGTGCGAGTGAGGAGAGAGAGAAGGAGAGAGCGTGCGAGTGAGGAGAGAGAGGAGAGAGCGTGCGAGTGAGGAGAGAGAGAAGGAGAGTGTGGGAGAGAGGAGAGAGAGAAGGAGAGAGCGTGGGAGTGAGGAGAGAGAGAAGGAGAGAGCGTGGGAGTGAGGAGAGGGAGAAGGAGAGAGCGTAGGAGTGAGGAGAGAGAGAAGGAGAGAACGTGGGAGTGAGGAGAGAGAGAAGGAGAGAGCGTGGGAGTGAGGAGAGAGAGGAGAGAGTGTGGGAGTGAGGAGAGAGAGAAGGAGAGAGCGTGGGAGTGAGGAGAGAGAGAGGAGGGAGCGTGGGAGTGAGGAGAGAGAGAAGGAGAGAGCGTGGGAGTGAGGAGAGAGAGAAGGAGAGAGCGCAGGAGTGAGGAGAGAGAGAAGGAGAGAGCGCGGGAGTGAGGAGAGAGAGAAGGAGAGAGCATGGGAGTGAGGAGAGAGAGAAGGAGAGAGCGTGGGAGTGAGGAGAGAGAGAAGGAGAGAGCGTGGGAGTGAGGAGAGAGCTGGAGAGGATGGATAAACACCTCTGTGTGTCACAGCTATTCTACACGCAGCATGTAGAGGGTTACATAACACAACAGAGGTGAAAGCCAAGAAAACAAGTACTTAAGGGTTACCCTCCTATATCTTTCTCTCATAGAACAGAACAGTGACCCTATTAAACACAAAAGTACATTGGCAACTCATCCCGTGGTATTCAGCACTGCCAAAATACAAGTACCCTGTTTTTAAACCAGTCGCAATAGAACACAATAATATTTGAGTGATCAATATCGATGTTCGAAAATGGCCCTGAATATTGTTACTTTAATACATTTCTAAAGTTCCCCGGTTTGGTTTCATCCTCTCCTCTACCTATCAAGACACAGACAATATGAAGAATCTTTTAGAAAATGGTCCACAGATGATCACAGTTCATTGTAACAGTATATGAGGTTTAAGCTCTGATTGCAAAGGTGTTTCAAACACACAAGTCCCTGTTTTTCTCCCTGGGTTTTATTCTAGTTGTTCATACGACTTGGTGTTTAGTGGAGCCTCATAAATCCCATTCCTTTATCCATACCTCTATCTGGAGTCCACCAGAAATACAGTATTATAATGCATTTCTCAGTCGTTTCCTTGGGCAGTCAGAAGAATATGGAACTCCGAAAGAGCATTTCCACAGCTAGGATTTCCATTCCATTCTGTTGCCAATGTTCTCCTCTACAATTCAAGGCTCAACACAAACATTCTGAGCAAACAGCAATCTTACTTTGAGCCTGAGATAGATGGCAGGGAAACAGGGAAACAGGGAGGGAGGGAAACAGGGAAACAGGGAAACAGGGAAACAGGGAAACAGGGAAACAGGGAGACAGGGAAACAGGGAAACAGGGAACAGGGAAACAGGGAAACAGGGAGAGAGGGAAACAGGGAAACAGGGAAACAGGGAAACAGGGAAACAGGGAGAGAGGGAAACAGGGAAACAGGGAAACAGGGAAACAGGGAGAGAGGGAAACAGGGAAACAGGGAAACAGGGAAACAGGGAGAGAGGGAAACAGGGAGACAGGGAGACAGGGAAACAGGGAGAGAGGGAAACAGGGAAACAGGGAAACACGGGAAAACAGGGAGACAGGGAAACAGGGAAACAGGGAAACAGGGAAACAGGGAAACAGGGAGAGAGGGAAACAGGGAAACAGGGAAACAGGGAAAACAGGGAAACAGGGAAACAGGGAGAGAGGGAAACAGGGAAACAGGGAAACAGGGAAACAGGGAGAGAGGGAAACAGGGAAACAGGGAAACAGGGAAACAGGGAGAGAGGGAAACAGGGAAACAGGGAAACAGGGAAACAGGGAAACAGGGAGAGAGGGAAACAGGGAAACAGGGAAACAGGGAAACAGGGAGACAGGGAAACAGGGAAACAGGGAAACAGGGAAACAGGGAAACAGGGAGACAGGGAAACAGGGAAACAGGGAGAGAGGGAAACAGGGAAACAGGGAAACAGGGAGACAGGGAAACAGGGAAACAGGGAAACAGGGAAACAGGGAGAGAGGAGTTGATTATTATGCCATGAAGCATTGCATCTCTTTATCTCTGAAGACACTGCAATGTTATAACATGTTGAATAAAACATGAACTACTGCCTGTCTCGTCTCTCTCTCTCTCTCTCTCTCTCTCTCTCTGTCTCTCTCTCTCTCTCTGTCTCTCTCTGTCTCTCTCTAATTACATTTTCTTAATCTGTTAAAGACGTTTTGGTTAAGTTTGTGTTATTCTGTTTCTGTTTCTCTCTCTTATGCCTGTTTGTCTGTATATCTCTCTCTGTCTCTCTCTCTCTCTCTCTCTCTCTCTCTCTCTCTCTCTCTCTCTCTCTGTCTCTCTCTCTGTCTCTCTCACAGAATGATGCCAGTTCCATGGAGGAAATTAAAATGTTTATCCGGAATGAAGTATTGCGGTTGTTTGAAGGTACAGCTGTCTGAATCCTAACTTGTTGTCGACCCAATTTATCCTTCAGGGGGTCCCTTTGTTTTCTCCTCACTCTTTTAAGGATTTCAGGATTTCTAAATCGGGGGGGGAATCTAAATTGGATATTGTTGCCTTAGTTCTTCAGGAAGTAAAAGAGTCCCAAGTAAAAGAATAGTTCATGCTGGGTGAAGGTATTTTATTGTTGTGCCACTGTGTTGTGATATTGAATGGCAGAGTGGTATGCACGCCTCGGTTTAGTACATATCCTAACTAACTAATGAGCTGCTGTAGACCCTATTCTACCCTTTTATGTGTTCTGATACAGAATTTCAATTAGAGAGCTTGGGCCTGTAAGGTTCTGTCTGAGTTATGGACATATCGTTGTTCTGTTCAATGTTTTCTACCTATATTGTAGTCTAAATAGCCCAATTCATGTTGTTAAATTCAAAATAATAAAATATACAAATTGCTGACACCATTCAAACCAATGAGGGTTTGGAACTTTAAAGCCAATTATCTCGGAATCATCTTTTTGCAGATAGAACCTTATAGTCACAAGCTCTTGAATTGTCTATCACTTGCAGAGAGTGTTGGTATATTATCAAATCAAATCAAATGTTGTTAGTCACATGCGCTGAATACAACAGTTGTAGACGTCACAGTGAAATGCTTATTTAACCAACAATGCAGTTAAAAAAAATACGGATAAGAATAAGAAATAAAAGTAACAAGTAATTAAAGAGCAGCAGTAAAAAAAACAATAGCGAGACTATATTCAGGGGGATACCGGTACAGAGTCAATGTGCGGGAAACCGGTTAGTTGAGGTAATATGTACATGTGGGTAGAGTTATTAAAGTGACTATGCATAGATGATAACAACAGAGAGTAGCAGTGGTGTAAAAGAGGGGGGCAATGCAAATAGTCTGGGTCGACATTTGATTAGGTGTTCAGAAGTCTTATGGCTTGGGGTTAGAAGCTGTTTAGAACCCTCTTGGACCTAGACTTGGCGCTCCTGTATCGCTTGCCGTAAGGTAGCAGAGAGAACAGTCCATGAATAGGGTAGCCTGAGTCTTTGACAATTATTAGGGCCTGGTATAGAGGTCCTGAATGGCAGGAAGCTTGGCCCAAGTGATGTACTGGGCCGTTTGCACTAACCTCTGAAGTGCCTTGCAGTCGGAGGCCGAGCAGTTGCCGTACCAGGCAGTGATGCAACCAGTCAGGATGCTCTCGATGGTGGAGCTGTAGAACATTTTGAGCATCTGAGAACCAATGCCAAATCTTTTCAGTCTCCTGAGGGGGAATAGGTTTTGTCGTGCCCTCTTCACGACTGTCTTGGTGTGCTTGGACCATGTTAGTTTGTTGGTGATGTGGACACCAAGGAACTTGAAGCTCTCAACCTGCTCCACTGCAGCCCCATCGATGTGAATGGGGGCATGCTCGGTCCTCTTTTTCCTGTAGTCCACAATCATCTCCTTTGTCTTGATCACGTTGAGGGAGAAGTTGTTGTCCTGGCACCACACGGCCAGGTCTCTGACCTCCTCCCTATAGGCTGTCTCATCGTTGTCGGTGATCAGGCCAACCACTGTTGTGTCATCGGCAAACTTAATGATGGTGTTGGAGCCGTGCCTGGCCGTGCTGTCATGCCTGAACAGGGAGTACAGGAGGAGATTGAGCACCCACCCCCGAGGGGCCCCTGTGTTGAGGATCAGCGTGGCGGCTGTGTCGTTACCTATCCTTCCCACCTGGGGCCAGCCCGTCAGGAAGTCCAGGATCCAGTTGCAGATGGAGGTGTTTAGTCCCAGGGTCCTTAGCTTATTGATGAGCTTTGAGGGCACTATGGTGTTGAACGCTGAGCTGTAGTCAATGAATAGCATTCTCACATAGGTGTTCCTTTTGTCCAGGTGGGAAAGGACAGTGTGGAGTGCAATAGAGATTGCATCATCTGTGGATCTGTTTGGGCGGTATGCAAATTGGAGTGGGTTTAGGATTTCTGGGATAATGGTGTTGATGTGAGCCATGACCAGCCTTTCAAAGCACTTCATGGCTACAGATGTGAGTGCTACGTAGTAGTAGTAGTAGTCATTTAGGCTTGTCTGGTAGGCTCGTGTCACTGGGCAACTCTCGGCTGTGCTTCACTTTGTAATCTGTAATGGTTTGCAAGCTCTGCCACATCCGACGAGCATCAGAGCCGGTGTAGTACGATTCAATCTTTGTTCTGTATTGACGCTTTGCTTGTTTGATGGTTCGCCGGAGGGCATAGCGGGATTTCTTATGAGCTTCCAGGTTAGAGTCCCGCTCCTTGAAAGTGGCAGCTCTAGCCTTTAGCTCAGTGCGGATGTTGCCTGTAATCCATGGCTTCTGGTTGGGGTATGTACGTACGGTCACTGTGGGGGACGTCGTCTTCGATGCACTTATTGATGAAGCCAATGACTGATGTGGTGTTCTCCTCAATTTCCTCAGAGGAATCCCAGAACATATTCCAGTCTGTGCTACAAAAACAGTCCTGTAACTTAGCATCTGCTTCATCTGACCACTTTTTTATTGATCTAGTCACTGTTGCTTCCTGCTTTAATTTTTGCTTGTAGGCAGGAATCAGGAGAATAGAATTATGGTCAGATTTACCAAATGGAGGGCGAGGGAGAGACTTGTATGCGTCTCTGTGTGTGGAGTAAAGGTGGTCCAGAGTTCTTTTCCTTCTGGTTGTACATTTAACATGCTGATCTAAATTTCTGAAAATGGATTCAAGTTTCCCTGCCCTAAAGTCATCGGCTATTAGGAGCACTGGGTGAGCATTTTCTTGTTTGCTTATGGCGTAATATAGCTCATTCAATGCTGTCTTAGTGCCAGCCTCAGTCTGTGGTGGTATGTAAACAGCTACAAAAAATACACATGAAAACTCTCTAAGTAGATTGTGTGGTCTACAGCTTATCATGAGATACACTACCTCAGGCGAGCAATAGCTCGAGGCTTCCTTAGATATCTGTTATTTATAACCAGCCAGCTGTATGTTGATAGTGTCGTCATTCAGCCACGGCTCCGTGAAGCATAAGATATTACAGTTTTGAATGTCCCTTTGGTAGTTTAATCTTTCGCGTAGGTCATCTATTTTATTCTCCAAAGATTTCACGTTTGCTAGCAGAATGGAAGGAAGTGGAGATTTAATTCGATTGCCTACGAATTCTCAGCAGGCAGCCCGCCCTCTGGCCCCTTTTTCTCTGCCTTTTCTTCATGCAAATCACAGGGATCAGGGCCTGTTCCCGAGAAGCAGTATATCGTTCATGTCGTTAAAGGTAAAGATTGATTCTGCCAGTCCTTGGTGAGTAATCACGGTCCTGATGTCCAGAAGTTATTTTTCCGTCGTAAGACGGTAGCGGCAATGTACAAAATAAGTAAAAAAATAAGTTATAAACTAACAAAAAAACAATCGGTTGGTGACACATAAAACGCCAGCCTTCTTCCCCGGCACCATTGTTACAATGATACAGAATGTGAATTGTCTATCACTTGCAGACATTGTTGGTATTATTGTAATACAGAATTTTTATGTCACTTGCCAGAGAGACTATCAAGCTATGCCATGCAGAAGACGCCGGCGGCCATTTTAGCGGCGCAGGTTCGACAGGGTTCTCCCGGTCCCCCTGGCAACGACGGATCCCCAGGGCCTCCAGGGGAAGAAGGCCCCCCCGGCCCTCAAGGTAAGAACCACAGGCTGCTAAAACCACTGGAGACATAAAGTAATGCTCCTCCACACTCTGTCTCACACCAGCATAATAGATCTACATCTGAATAGAATATAAGAAAATAAGTTGTGTTCTACTCTACCCTACTCTACTTTACTCTACTCTACTCTACTCTTGTTTTCTCTTCTCTTTTATACCCTTCTCCTCAATTGTCATCTCTTCTGGTCTACCCTAATCTGCTCTGCTCTACTCTGCTCTGCTCTACTCTACTGTGCTCTACTCTACTGTGCTCTACTCGGTTCTACTCTATTCTGTTATATTCTACTCTATTCTGTTCAATTCTACTCTATTCTGTTCTATTCTACTCTATTCTGTTCAATTATACTCTATTCTGTTCTATTCTATTCTACTCTACTCTTCTATTCTATTCTACTCTACTCTTCTATTCTATTCTACTCTATTCTTCTTTTCTCTTCTTGTTTTCTTTTATACTAGTCTTCTATTTTCATCTACTCTGCTCTGCTCTACTCTACTCTGCTCTATTCTACTCTACTCTACTCTGCTCTGCTCTAATCCACTGTGCTCTATTCTATTCTACTCTATTCTATTCTACTCCACTCTACTCCTCTCCACTCCTATTCTCTCCTCTCCTCTCTTCTCCTCTCCACTCCTCTCTACCACCTCTCTCCACTCCTCTCCACTTCTCTCCACCCCTCTCCTCTCCACTCCTCTCCTATCCACTTCCCTCCACTCCACTCCACTCCTCTCTACCACCTCTCCACTCCTCTCCTATCCACTTCCCCCCACTCCACTCCACTCCTCTCTACCACCTCTCCACTCTTCTCCTATCCACTTCCCCCCACTCCACTCCACTCCACTCCTCTCTACCACCTCTCCACTCCTCTCCTATCCACTTCCCCCCACTCCACTCCACTCCACTCCACTCATCTCTACCACCTCTCCACTCTTCTCCTATCCACTTCCCCCACTCCACTCCACTCCTCTCTACCACCTCTCCACTCCTCTCCTATCCACTTCCCCCCACTCCACTCCACTCCTCTCTACCACCTCTCCACTCCTCTCCTATCCACTTCCCCCCACTCCTCTCTACCACCTCTCCACTCCTCTCCTATCCACTTCCCCCAATCCTCTCCACTTCCCCCCACTCCTCTCTACCACCTCTCCACTCCTCTCCTATCCACTTCCCCCAATCCTCTCCACTTCCCCCCACTCCTCTCTACCACCTCTCCACTCCTCTCCTATCCACTTCCCCCCACTCCTCTCCTATCCACTTCCCCCCACTCCTCTCCAGTCCTCTCCACTCCTCTCTACTCTGACCACATCTGCTACACTATAACCTGACCTGAAGTAATACATAACAGCCTTTAATACAGCTCCAAGGTACTTTATGAATGAAGGAAAGTTGTGTGCAGGTGTATTCATGGGTTATTACTGAGGTTGGTGGTGTACTTTAGCTCACCTGATTACCTGCCTTCAAGCCAGTAGCAGGGGAGCTCAGGTCACTGAGTTGAAACAAAAAGGATCTTACCATCTAAATAGAATAAACAATGTAGCTTCCAATACCCAAAGGCCCTGTCGTTCTGTGTTGTGATGGAGACAGAAGGAAGAGAAAAGTACTACTCTTTTAGAAAAGATGTGTTGCTGAAACAAGAGAGTGAAATAAAAGTACTACTCTTTTAGAAAAGATGTGTTGCTGAAACAAGAGAGTGAAATAAAAATACTACTCTTTTAGGAAAGATGTGTTGCTGAAACAAGAGAGTGAAATAAAAGTACTACTCTTTTAGAAAAGATGTGTTGCTGAAACAAGAGAGTGAAATAAAAGTACTACTCTTTTAGAAACGATGTGTTGCTGAAACAAGAGAGTGAGGAGAATTGGAAAATATATTTGCTTTCTTTCAGAGGTTGTTTGTGTGAACGTCTGGGGGATTCAATGAAAGTGAATGGACACTACTGTGTTGTAAGGATTCGTAGATATTTCTCTCCTGCTAGCCAGATATATCAATACAGACTGAAGGGATGAGATGGAGAGAAGGGGGTAAGGAAAGGAGGAGTGTGGTGCTGTTGGTGAACAACATAGCTGAGCCGTCTCTCTCTCTCTCTCTCTTTTTGTCTTTCTTTCTTTTTTTCTCTCTCTCTCGCTCTTTTTCTCTGTGATAATATGAAGACAAATGAAGAATTGGGAGGAGAATAAGAGAAAGTAATATCAGTTTGGACAGAAAAGAGCACCACGATTGATACCTCACTCCCCTCAACTCCACGAGAAAACAAAGCTCTGGTAAAATGTAAAAGGAAAGGAGCGAGGGAGAGAGGGTGGAGAGTGGACATCCTTTGTCAAACCCTGGGCAACTCTCTGACTGCTCAGCTCACACAAACAACCTCCTTCATCAATAACGACTCTCTGACTGCTCAGCACACACAAACAACCTCCTTCATCAATAACGACTCTCTGACTGCTCAGCTCACACCAACACACTCCTACATCAATAACAATTTGATTTGCTACCTCTATAAGACATTGAATAGAATGACCTAGCATGCTGCGCCCACTGTGCAACCTCTTCTAGTTCCTGTTGTAAGAGCCATGCAGGTTCTAGTGAAGAATTATACTGCTAAATATACAGTATAGGTGCTTTGCGGTTCCATGTAGATCCCGTTTGAGATGTTTATGAAGAGAGTCATCGATTGAACCCTTTTTGGTTCAATATAGTACCATCTCTTCTAGCAGTGTCATGTGTCCTAATGTGTTGGTCCTTATGTCTTAGAGCAGGGTTGGGCAGCTCCAGTCCTCCAGGGCCTGGTTAGTCACACACTTTTTCTCCATCCCTAGCAAACACAGCTGATTAATCACCTGGCATTCTAAACTGAAGATCATGATCAGGTGATTATTAGAGTCAGGTGTGTTAGCTGGGGCTGGAGCAAAAACTGTGACACCAATCAGGCCCTGGAGGACTGGAATTGCCCGCCCCTATCTTAGAGCAGGGGCATCTAGCTACCTCACAGTGTTCCGTTTATCTCACTACCAGTGTTCACGTTGATACAGTATAACTGACCACGAGTAAGATAATATGTGGCTGTCAACAATTACAATGGAACTACCAAGTGAATGTACTTAATCTACTGTGTCTAGTGTGTCTAGACCACGTTTCCCGAACTCGGTCCTGGGGACCCCAAGGGGTGTATGTTTTGGTTTATGCCCTAGTACTACACAGCTGATTCATATAGGGCAAACACCAAAACGTGCACCCGTTAGAGTCCCCAGGACCCAGTTTGGGAAACGCTGGTCGAGGCTAATCGTATTCATCATATTAAGAAACACTCAGAATTAAACTGACCTGTTTCTATTGCTTTAATTTCCCTGTTTGATTTGATATGCTTCAATGTCCTGTCTGTTTATTTTATATCCTTCAATGTCCTGTCTGGTTTATTTGATATGCTTCAATGTCCTGTCTGGTTTATTTGATATGCTTCAATGTCCTGTCTGGTTTATTTGATATGCTTCAATGTCCTGTCTGGTTTATTTGATATGCTTCAATGTCCTGTCTGTTTGATTTGATATGATTCAATGCTTCAAAGTGGTTCTAATCAAAATGCAGCTTCTTCTTTACAAATAATTATTTGTTGGGAAAATCAAGAGGAAAATGTTTGTCTCTTGGGGTAAATTGGAAAGAAATTCAACAACTTTTTAATTCTGCAGTTGTTGACTTGTGCCTCCTCTACTCCATGCGGCTGGGGAGAGAGAGAGAGAGAGAGAGAGTGAGAGGGAGAGAGAGAGAGAGAGAGAGAGAGAGAGAGAGTGAGAGAGAGAGAGAGAGAGAGAGGGGACAGGGAGGGACAGGGAGGGAGAGAGAGATAGAGGGAGGGAGAGAGAGAGAGGGAGAGAGAGAGAAGGAGAGAGAGAGAGAGAGAGGGAGGGAGAGAGTGAGGGAGAGAGTGAGTGAGAGAGGGAGAGAGTGAGGGAGGGACAGGGAGGGAGAGAGAGGGGGAGAGAGTGAGTTTGGGCTAATATTTTCTCATTATGTCTGTCATCCTCCACTGGAGAGCATCTCTCCTCTGGAATATCCAATTTGACTTCCTCTCCAATGTGCCAAAATGAAGAGTTTATGAAGAAAAATAACCTCTCTGCTGGATCCACCCTCTCTTCTTGACTCATGGTTGTGATATGACTTGGGGCCGTGATGTGTCAAACTATTGAAGTACATCCATAGACATAGATCCATGGATACAGTCTGCAGATGATGTTAATTGTAGCGATGGGGGATTAGGGGGTTTGTAGATGTTCTTACATAACTTTGTCACTGTTTGATGTTATTGGGTCATCTTTGCCATTTATTTCACATTTTTTTACTTATGTCACTATTTTTATTGACCTCTGTCCCTGCATTTTTAACTTTGATTGTATTTTATAAGACATTATTGGCTTTCTTCCAGTAAACATGTACCATATTGAAGATTTATAAATCCATCATGCTTGTTTTACGTTGACATTTATTTGGCCGGTTTGCCATATTCCGATTGTGTATTACACCTTGCCATACATCTTGGGTTTGTTAATTGTTTTGTTTTGTTTTATCTAATATATTTGATGCGCTAAGCATTTGCACCTGCTATTTCAGAGAGAGTAAAAAACACATAAAAGCTAATAAAACTAATACAGTCAGTAGCCAGCAGGTATGAATGCATTGATTATATTGTAAAGCCATGAGGCAGGTGTGGATGCTTAGTGAATCAGCCACTAAGTGCAGTCTACAGTTCCCTTTCCAGCATCCAGGCAGTTTCTTAATCACTGTCATTTACACAGCAGTGTCCCCCTGGCTCTCTGTGCTGCTTTCTGTTGGTCAATGAAGCTGGGAAACACAATGCTGCTTGTCAATGTATGTGTAGGATGTTGGCCCCCTCAGTGGATCAGTATGTTATATCCTCTTCATCCCCGTGGGCCCATACGGTGGTTTGATGTTTTAAAGGTGAAATCTGTGATTTGTACAGCAATTTTTTTTCCTTCAATTTTCAATTAATCATTTATAGCCATTGATTCCTAAAGAATATAAGTTATGAATGCCTCATGAGCTTAGTAGAACTGTCTTACACCGTCAGTGTAATGGTAAACAAACACTGTGTAGCTTCAGAATGTGTTCAAACTATAATTTTGATCTCCCGGATGGTCAGTTCTTGCATCCATACCTCCGTCTATGAATTTAAGAGTGGTTACATTTATTCAGACACATCTCTCAGCTGTATACCAACAAAAGTGGCGGGGCTGGAGCATCTGCTTTGTTGTTGTTTGAATTACGGACTCCAGCTTTAAGGTACAGTGCTATTCTTTCCCATGGAATGCTACAGTATGCCAGCTCCCTGAGTGAGGGTTGGAGGCGCCGTGCGTGTTTGAAAGGAGACTCATGATAGTCTGCTCTGTGTGGAATGTCTCTCTCCAGGAATGCATTTCGGGGCATTTTGCAAGCCTTTTCTCTCTGAGATGTTCTCTGTCTTGTAAACAGCAGCAGCAGAGCATTTCACAGTTTCCCCCTTGGCCTTGGCTGGACAGCAGTGAAAAACACTGCTTGATACTTCTCTCAGTCAGTGTTTCTGATGGTTTCCCAACCAGCTCTCTGGACCTGAGACTCAGTTACTTTAAGGTGCATTTTGGGGGGAAATGGTTTGCGTCCCAAATGGCATCCTATTCCCTATATAGTGCACCACTTTTGACCAGAGCCCTATCAAAAGTAGTTCACTATATAGGGAATATGGGTGCCATTTTGGAGGCAGATCCTGTCTCCCTCCCTCCCTCCAACCAACCAACCAGCTCTCTGGTTCTGGGACTCAGTTACTTGAAGATGCCTTTTGGATAAACCAGTCCTCCAGCTCCTCAGCCCCTCTCACGTTTTGATATTGTTTGTGATCTACATTTGCTATTGCAGTGCTGTTCTATCGGCTAGTTCTCCTATTCTCGCCAGTGTTTGTCATATTATCAACCTGTCTGCATGGAGACATGACAGTTGCATGTGTGTACTGTATGTGTTTGTGAATTTGAATGAGAAAAGAGTACAAAAGGATACTAACTCACTTGCCAGACTCTGAAAATGCTTTAATTTCATTGGCCTGCTTGACCAGCCTCTGAATATGCTTTAATTTCATTGGCCTGCTTGACCAGCCTCTGAATATGTTTTAATTTCTCTGGCCTGCTTGACCAGCCTCTGAATATGCTTTAATTTCTCTGGCCTGCTTGACCAGCCTCTGAATATGCTTTAATTTCTCTGGCCTGCTTGACCAGCCTCTGAATATGCTTTAATTTCTCTGGCCTGCTTGACCAGCCTCTATCGTGAATCATAATGTGCATGAGCTTTCACTGTGTTAGGAACCGTCTGTTCAGAATTTAAAATGTAATCATGTATTCAGTATGTGTCTAGTTATTCGTTCCCCATCCCTATGAAAGGATTTGAAGTAGACACTGTTTGAGGGTGTAAATGGTTGGATGGCTTTTAGTTGGTTTAGGAGTTAGAATTGCTTGTTCAATTCATTACATTTTGGGGTCTACCTTTATAAAGTGTGATGTGAAATTCTAGGCAGTGGAAGAAGCTACAGTACCACTTCTAGAGGCAGTTACAGTACCACTTCTAGAGGCAGTTACAGTACCACTTCTAGAGGCAGTTACAGTACCACTTCTAGAGGCAGTTACAGTACCACTTCTAGAGGCAGTTACAGTACCACTTCTAGAGGCAGTTACAGTACCACTTCTAGAGGCAGTTACAGTACCACTTCTAGAGGCAGTTACAGTACCACTTCTAGAGGCAGTTACAGTACCACTTCTAGAGGCAGCTACAGTACCACTTCTAGAGGCAGTTACAGTACCACTTCTAGAGGCATTTACAGTACCACTTCTAGAGGCAGTTACAGTACCACTTCTAGAGGCAGTTACAGTACCACTTCTAGAGGCAGCTACAGTACCACTTCTAGAGGCAGTTACAGTACCACTTCTAGAGGCATTTACAGTACCACTTCTAGAGGCAGTTACAGTACCACTTCTAGAGGCAGTTACAGTACCACTTCTAGAGGCAGTTACAGTACCACTTCTAGATGCAGTTACAGTACCACTTCTAGAGGCAGTTACAGTACCACTTCTAGAGGCAGTTACAGTACCACTTCTAGAGGCAGTTACAGTACCACTTCTGGAGGCAGTTACAGTACCACTTCTAGAGGCAGTTACAGTACCACTTCTAGAGGCAGTTACAGTTCCACTTCTAGAGGCAGTTACAGTACCACTTCTAGAGGCAGTTACAGTACCACTTCTAGAGGCAGTTACAGTACCACTTCTAGAGGCAGTTACAGTACCACTTCTAGAGGCAGTTACAGTACCACTTCTAGAGGCAGTTACAGTACCACTTCTAGAGGCAGTTACAGTACCACTTCTAGAGGCAGTTACAGTACCACTTCTAGAGGCAGTTACAGTTCCACTTCTAGAGGCAGTTACAGTACCACTTCAAGAGGCAGTTACAGTACCACTTCTAGAGGCAGTTACAGTACCACTTCTAGAGGCAGTTACAGTACCACTTCTAGAGGCAGTTACAGTACCACTTCTAGAGGCAGTTACAGTTCCACTTCTAGAGGCAGTTACAGTACCACTTCTAGAGGCAGTTACAGTACCACTTCAAGAGGCAGTTACAGTACCACTTCTAGAGGCAGTTACAGTACCACTTCTAGAGGCAGTTACAGTACCACTTCTAGAGGCAGTTACAGTACCACTTCTAGAGGCAGTTACAGTTCCACTTCTAGAGGCAGTTACAGTACCACTTCTAGAGGCAGTTACAGTACCACTTCTAGAGGCAGTTACAGTACCACTTCTAGAGGCAGTTACAGTACCACTTCTAGAGGCAGTTACAGTTCCACTTCTAGAGGCAGTTACAGTACCACTTCTAGAGGCAGTTACAGTTCCACTTCTAGAGGCAGTTACAGTACCACTTCTAGAGGCAGTTACAGTACCTCTTCTAGAGGCAGTTACAGTACCACTTCTAGAGGCAGTTACAGTACCACTTCTAGAGGCAGTTACAGTACCACTTCTAGAGGCAGTTACAGTACCACTTCTAGAGGCAGTTACAGTACCACTTCTAGATGCAGTTACAGTTCCACTTCTAGAGGCAGTTACAGTACCACTTCTAGAGGCAGTTACAGTTCCACTTCTAGAGGCAGTTACAGTACCACTTCTAGAGGCAGTTACAGTACCACTTCTAGATGCAGTTACAGTTCCACTTCTAGAGGCAGTTACAGTACCACTTCTAGAGGCAGTTACAGTACCACTTCTAGATGCAGTTACAGTTCCACTTCTAGAGGCAGTTACAGTACCACTTCTAGAGGCAGTTACAGTACCACTTCTAGAGGCAGTTACAGTACCACTTCTAGAGGCAGTTACAGTACCACTTCTAGATGCAGTTACAGTTCCACTTCTAGAGGCAGTTACAGTTCCACTTCTAGAGGCAGTTACAGTTCCACTTCTAGAGGCAGTTACAGTTCCACTTCTAGAGGCAGTTACAGTACCACTTCTAGAGGCAGTTACAGTACCACTTCTAGATGCAGTTACAGTTCCACTTCTAGAGGCAGTTACAGTATCACTTCTAGAGGCGGTTACAGTACCACTTCAAGAGGCAGTTACAGTTCCACTTCTAGAGGCAGTTACAGTATCACTTCAAGAGGCAGTTACAGTACCACTTCTAGAGGCGGTTACAGTACCACTTCAAGAGGCAGTTACAGTTCCACTTCTAGAGGCAGTTACAGTATCACTTCAAGAGGCAGTTACAGTACCACTTCTAGAGGCAGTTACAGTACCACTTCTAGAGGCAGTTACAGTTCCACTTCTAGAGGCAGTTACAGTATCACTTCAAGAGGCAGTTACAGTACCACTTCTAGAGGCGGTTACAGTACCACTTCAAGAGGCAGTTACAGTTCCACTTCTAGAGGCAGTTACAGTACCACTTCTAGAGGCAGTTACAGTACCACTTCTAGAGGCAGTTACAGTACCACTTCTAGAGGCAGTTACAGTACCACTTCAAGAGGCAGTTACAGTACCACTTCTAGAGGCAGTTACAGTACCACTTCAAGAGGCAGTTACAGTACCACTTCTAGAGGCAGTTACAGTACCACTGCTAGAGGCAGTCACAGTACCACTTCTAGAGGCAGTTACAGTACCACTTCTAGAGGCAGCTACAGTACCACTTCTAGAGGCAGTTACAGTACCACTTCTAGAGGCAGTTACAGTTCCACTTCTAGAGGCAGTTACAGTACCACTTCTAGAGGCAGTTACAGTACCACTTCTAGAGGCAGTTACAGTTCCACTTCTAGAGGCAGTTACAGTACCACTTCTAGAGGCAGTTACAGTACCACTTCTAGAGGCAGTTACAGTACCACTTCTAGAGGCAGTTACAGTACCACTTCTAGAGGCAGCTACAGTAGCACTTCTAGAGGCAGTTGCACTACCACTTCTAGAGGCAGTTACAGTACCACTTTTAGAGGCAGTTACAGTACCACTTCTAGAGGCAGCTACAGTAGCACTTCTAGAGGCAGTTGCACTACCACATCTAGAGGCAGTTACAGTACCACTTCTAGAAGCAGCTACAGTAGCACTTCTAGAGGCAGTTACAGTACCACTTCTACATTTACAGTACATTTAAGTCATTTAGCAGACGCTCTTATCCAGAGCGACTTACAAATTGGTGAATTTTGCAGGCCCTACACCCAAACAAGGGCACTGCGTTCATCCACCTCTGGCCTGCTCGCCTCCCTACCACTGAGGAAGTACAGTTCCCGCTCAGCCCAGTCAAAACTGTTTGCTGCTCTGGCCCCCCAATGGTGGAACAAACTCCCTCACGACGCCAGGACAGCGGAGTCAATCACCACCTTCCGGAGACACCTGAAACCCCACCTCTTCAAGGAATACCTAGGATAGGATAAAGCAATCCTTCTCACCCCCCCCCCCCCCCCCACCCCTAAATGAGTTAGATGCACTATTGTAAAGTGGCTGTTCCACTGATGTCAGAAGGTGAATTCACCAATTTGTAAGTCGCTCTGGATAAGAGCGTCTGCTAAATGACTTAAATGTAAATGTAATGTAAATGTGAATTCACCTTCTGACATCCAGTGGAACAGCCACTTTACAATAGTGCATCTAAATCATTTAAGGGGGGGGGGGGTGAGAAGGATTACTTATCCTATCCTAGGTATTCCTTGAAGAGGTGGGGTTTCAGGTGTCTCCGGAAGGTGGTGATTGACACTTCTAGAGGCAGTTACAGAACCACTTCTAGATGCAGTTACAGTACCACTTCTAGAGGCAGTTACAGTACCACTTCTAGAGGCAGTTACAGTACCACTTCTAGAGGCGGTTACAATAACACTTCTAGAGGCGGTTACAGTACCACTTCTAGAGGCAGTTACAGTACCACTTCTAGAGGCAGTTACAGTACCTCTTCTAGAGGCATTTACAGTACCACTGCTAGAGGCGGTTACAATAACACTTCTAGAGGCGGTTACAGTACCACTTCTAGAGGCAGTTACAGTACCACTTCTGGAGGCAGTTACAGTGCCACTTCTGGAGGCAGCTACAGTACCACTTCTAGAGGCAGCTACAGTACCACTTCTAGAGGCGGTTACAGTACCACTTCTAGAGGCAGTTACAGTACCACTTCTAGAGGCAGTTACAGTATCACTTCTAGAGGCAGTTACAGTACCACTTCTTCTAAACGGACCAACCGGTTTTCATGAAACATTGACAGAAGGTTCAGGAAGCCAACTTCATTCCTTTCAGTAAGGTTTCATGCTTCTCAGAGCAGGCTTCTTCATCAGAGCACTTGCCATCAGTTTGTTGATATTAAATTATTGTTTCTCTCTTCCTATTTCTCCATTAAGAACGTCATTGATCACACAGTGACTCCTGACTTTGACCCTCTTTGAACAGCGTTTGCATTCCAAATGGCATCCTATTCATTTTATAGTGCACTACTAGTGCACTACTGTTGGCCACAGGGCTCTGGTCAAAACTAGTGTTCTACTGTTGGCCACAGGGCTCTGGTCAAAACTAGTGCTCTACTGTTGGCCACAGGGCTCTGGTCAAAACTAGTGTTCTACTGTTGGCCACAGGGCTCTGGTCAAAACTAGTGTTCTACTGTTGGCCACAGGGCTCTGGTCAAAACTAGTGTCCTACTGTTGGCCACAGGGCTCTGGTCAAAACTAGTGTTCTACTTGTGGGAATACGGTGCCGTCTGGGATGCAGACAGCATCTTTCTCTGGTTTTAATTCTTCAGAGACTCTCGCTTGCAGTCAGGCAGGCAGCTCTCTTGCTGTCAGGAAGAGCCATGTCACCCCATGACGCCACACACTTCCAACACACACACACTTCCAACACACACACACTTCCGACACACACAAACACACACACATCCATCACACACACACTTCCAACACACACACACTTCCAACACACACACACTTCTGACACACACAAACACACACACATCCAACACACACACACACTTCCAACACACACACACACAAACTTCCAACACAGCCGCCGTTGGCTCTGTGTGATGATGCCTGTTTTGACAGCATGCCAGAAGACAGAGGCTTTATCTCAAATGGCACCCTATTCACTATATAGTGCACTACTTTTGACCAGGATTCATAGGGCTCTTGTCAGAAGTAATGCACTATGTAGGAGAATAGGCTGCATTTGGGATACAGAGAGTGTATTATTATTTAATGACCTGGGATTTCTTTCTGAGCAACATATTTCTACATAAGCTGCAACTACTGTAGTAATGGATACGCCTCACGTGAACAGTTACAATAACTACTGTAGTAGTGATACACCTCACATGAACAGTTACAGTAACTACTGTAGTAGTGATACACCTCACATGAACAGTTACAATAACTACTGTAGTAGTGATACGCCTCACGTGAACAGTTACAATAACTACTGTAGTAGTGATACACCTCACATGAACAGTTACAGTAACTACTGTAGTAGTGATACGCCTCACGTGAACAGTTATAATAACTACTGTAGTAGTGATACACCTCACATGAACAGTTACAGTAACTACTGTAGTAGTGATACACCTCACATGAACAGTTACAGTAACTACTGTAGTAGTGGATACGCCTCACATGAACAGTTACAGTAACTACTGTAGTAGTGATACACCTCACATGAACAGTTACAGTAACTACTGTAGTAATGGAGACACCTCAAATGAACAGTTACAGTAACTACTGTAGTAATGGATACGCCTCACATGAACAGTTACAGTAACCACTGTAGTAATGGAGACACCTCACATGAACAGTTACAATAACCACTGTAGTAATGGAGACACCTCACATGAACAGTTACAATAACCACTGTAGTAATGGAGACACCTCACATGAACAGTTACAATAACCACTGTAGTAATGGAGACACCTCACATGAACAGTTACAATAACCACTGTAGTAATGGAGACACCTCACATGAACAGTTACAATAACCACTGTAGTAATGGAGACACCTCACATGAACAGTTACAGTAACTAATGTAGTAGTGATACACCTCACATGAACAGTTACAGTAACTAATGTAGTAGTGATACACCTCACATGAACAGTTACAGTAGCTACTGTAGTAGTGATACACCTCACATGAACAGTTACAGTAACTACTGTAGTAGTGATACATCTCACATGAACAGTTACAGTAACTACTGTAGTAGTGATACACCTCACATGAACAGTTACAGTAACTACTGTAGTAATGGAGACACCTCACATGAACAGTTACAATAACCACTGTAGTAATGGAGACACCTCACATGAACAGTTACAATAACCACTGTAGTAATGGAGACACCTCACATGAACAGTTACAATAACCACTGTAGTAATGGAGACACCTCACATGAACAGTTACAATAACCACTGTAGTAATGGAGACACCTCACATGAACAGTTACAGTAACTAATGTAGTAGTGATACACCTCACATGAACAGTTACAGTAACTACTGTAGTAGTGATACACCTCACATGAACAGTTACAGTAACTACTGTAGTAGTGATACACCTCACATGAACAGTTACAGTAACTACTGTAGTAATGGATACGCCTCACGTGAACAGTTACAGTAACTACTATAGTAGTGATACACCTCACATGAACAGCTACAGTAACTACTGTAGTAGTGATACTCCTCACATGAAACGTTACAGTAACTACTGTAATAGTGATACACCTCACATGAACAGTTACATTAACTACTGTAGTAGTGATACACCTCACATGAACAGTTACAGTAACTACTGTAGTAGTGATACATCTCACATGAACAGTTATAGTAACTACTGTAGTAGTGGATACACCTCACATGAACAGTTACAATAACCACTGTAGTAATGGAGACACCTCACATGAACAGTTACAGTAACTACTGTAGTAGTGATACACCTCACATGAACAGTTACAGTAACTACTGTAGTAGTGGATACACCTCACTTGAACAGTTACAGTAACTACTGTAGTAGTGATACACCTCACATGAACAGTTACAGTAACTACTGTAGTAGTGATACACCTCACATGAACAGTTACAGTAACTACTGTAATAGTGATACACCTCACAGGAACAGTTACAGTAACTACTGTAATAGTGATACACCTCACATGAACAGTTACAGTAACTACTGTAGTAGTGATACACCTCACATGAACAGTTACAGTAACTACTGTAGTAGTGATACACCTCACATGAACAGTTACAGTAACTACTGTAGTAGTGATACACCTCACATGAACAGTTACAGTAACTACTGTAGTAATGGATACGCCTCACGTGAACAGTTACAGTAACTACTATAGTAGTGATACACCTCACATGAACAGCTACAGTAACTACTGTAGTAGTGATACTCCTCACATGAAACGTTACAGTAACTACTGTAATAGTGATACACCTCACATGAACAGTTACATTAACTACTGTAGTAGTGATACACCTCACATGAACAGTTACAGTAACTACTGTAGTAGTGATACATCTCACATGAACAGTTATAGTAACTACTGTAGTAGTGGATACACCTCACATGAACAGTTACAATAACCACTGTAGTAATGGAGACACCTCACATGAACAGTTACAGTAACTACTGTAGTAGTGATACACCTCACATGAACAGTTACAGTAACTACTGTAGTAGTGGATACACCTCACTTGAACAGTTACAGTAACTACTGTAGTAGTGATACACCTCACATGAACAGTTACAGTAACTACTGTAGTAGTGATACACCTCACATGAACAGTTACAGTAACTACTGTAATAGTGATACACCTCACAGGAACAGTTACAGTAACTACTGTAATAGTGATACACCTCACATGAACAGTTACAGTAACTACTGTAGTAGTGATACACCTCACATGAACAGTTACAGTAACTACTGTAGTAGTGATACACCTCACATGAACAGTTACAGTAACTACTGTAGTAGTGATACACCTCACATGAACAGTTACAGTAACTACTGTAGTAGTGATACACCTCACAGGAACAGTTACAGTAACTACTGTAGTAGTGATACACCTCACATGAACAGTTACAGTAACTACTGTAATAGTGATACACCTCACATGAACAGTTACAGTAACTACTGTAATAGTGATACACCTCACAGGAACAGTTACAGTAACTACTGTAATAGTGATACACCTCACATGAACAGTTACAGTAACTACTGTAGTAGTGATACACCTCACATGAACAGTTACAGTAACTACTGTAATAGTGATACACCTCACAGGAACAGTTACAGTAACTACTGTAATAGTGATACACCTCACATGAACAGTTACAGTAACTACTGTAGTAGTGATACACCTCACATGAACAGTTACAGTAACTACTGTGGTAATGGAGACACCTCACAGGAACAGTTAAGGTACTCAGATCTCCTGACATCAGTTGCCATGATGAAATAGGCCATCGGGCTTCCTGGAAACCACATAGAGAGGAGTTGAAGGCCGTCCACAGTGTTCAGACTTTTGTGTTGCTGTGATGTTGACAGGGACAGTCCAGTATTGAGAGAGAGAAGCAGCACTGTTGGTACCAGATGTACACTAGAGTATTCAGGCTGCGTAGAGCGGACATGAGATTACTTATTCCTCACCTCATCATAAACCACTCATCACAAACTCTTTATGCATAAACACGTTGGGATTCATCTACCTCTGGTCCTGTTCCCCAAAACCCTGGTCCCCGATCTGTCTATCTCGTTGTATAGCCAACTGGCGTGGTGCTATGTTTGGCATGACAATGACCATAACAGTTGGCAAGGCAACATAAACTGATCTGGAACCAGGCTACCTGTTGCCCTCCTATGGCTGGGAGTCCAGTCCAGTCTGTTGTCTTAGGCTGGGAGTCCAGTCCAGTCTGTTGTTTTAGGCTGGGAGTCCAGTCCAGTCTGTTGTCTTAGGCTGGGAGTCCAGTCCAGTCTGTTGTCTTAGGCTGGGAGTCCAGTCCAGTCTGTTGTCTTAGGCTGGGAGTCCAGTCCAGTCTGGTCATTGTCTTGTGTTTCTTTTCAGGGTACAGAGGTCAGGCTGGGAGTCCAGAAGTCCAGTCCAGTCTGGTCATTGTCTTGTGTTTCTTTCCAGGGTAGGAGAGAGGGGTCAGCTAGGTCTGGGGATACCAGGAGCTCCAGGTCTGGCAGGACCACCAGGTAACAGCGAGACACCACACACACACACACGCACACACACACACACACACACACACACACACACACACACACACACACACACACACACACACACACACACACACACACACTGCACACTGTGGTGAAATTATGCTAAGCCCTATAGCCATTGAAGCACAAGAAGGAAAATGTAATGTAAACTTGGAGCAACCATTACATCATTGTGTTTCGTATGAAGTTATTTCATATTTACACTTGAAACTGATGCTTTATGAAAGGGGGAAAATACCAGTATATCATCATTGTACGGCTGTAGTTGTAGAATCCTACACTTACGTTGGGTAAAACGTTGAGAACCCTCCGTTATAAACTTGTTGTCCTCAGGGCACCATCGAAAATGACACCCTGGTCTCAATGGGCTCCCCTGATTAAAGACAAGTCAAACATTCATTCAAATAAAAAGCTGACACCAGTGTCATGACTGTTTATAAACTCTGTTATGTCATGTTTATGACAGTGTGATGTCATGGTTATGACAGTTATGTCATGGTTATGACAGTGTGATGTCATGTTTATGACAGTTATGTCATGGTTATGACAGTGTGATGTCATGTTTATGACAGTTATGTCATGGTTATGACAGTGTGATGTCATGTGTATGACAGTTATGTCATATTATGACAGTGTGATGTCATGTTTATGACAGCTATGTCATGTTAGGACAGTGTGATGTCATGTTTATGACAGTGTAATGTCATGTTTATGACAGTGTTATGTCATGTTTATGACAGTTATGTCATGGTTATGACAGTGTAATGTCATGGTTGACAGGTATGTCATGGTTATGACAGTGTAATGTCATGGTTATGACAGGTATGTCATGGTTATGACAGTGTAATGTCATGGTTATGACAGGTATGTCATGGTTATGACAGTGTGATGTCATGTTTATGACAGTTATGTCATGGTTATGACAGTGTAATGTCATGGTTGACAGGTATGTCATGGTTATGACAGTGTAATGTCATGGTTATGACAGTTATGTCATGGTTATGACAGTGTAATGTCATGGTTGACAGGTATGTCATGTTATGACAGTGTGATGTCATGTTTATGACAGTTATGTCATGTTATGACAGTGTGATGTCATGTTTATGACAGTTATGTCATGGTTATTTCAGTGTCATGTAGCCCTTATGAATGAGGGTTCAAGTAAAGTGTAACCACCAGCTCTAACATGGACAACAGTTCATCCTGAGGTCGTTTGATGTTTTCAGTTTAAAAACACTAGTAATGAGTAAGCCAACAGAACTAATGAGCAGAGCTACTCATAATGACTCTCTCTTACGCTGAGGTACCAAGCTGACACAAAACAATTAGTATATCACCACTGATAGGACGGATATAAAAGAAACATACACTTAAATCTCTTATTTCCATTTGATCAACTCTCTCAATTTTCAGAATGATCTCAGAGAGATTCTTCTCTGCCGGGAGCGAAGCAGCAAAATCTTTCATTCTGATCTTTTTGTGCAGAACATTAACTTTTTATTGTGATCTGTATTGAGGGGGGTTTGTGTGTAAAGTATGCATGAGAGTGGGTGTTTTCATCTCCTTTTTAAGAGCTGCAGTTTGGCACATGAAAGCAGTTTTGTTAGCTGACTAGATAATACTGTTCCCAGTAATACTGCTCCTCTGATAACGTCCTGTTTTCCTTCATGGTTTATTTGATTGATTAAACAATCACCCAATGGTTGCGTCCCAATCATCTCTACTTCCTCCTGAAGTTCACTACTCCCCACAAATGTGAAAGTGTTTTTGTCTGCAGGTGAACCTGGAAGCAGTATCCAGGGGCCATCGGGCCCTTCAGGTCCCCAGGGACCTCATGGTAAATGTGATCCCAGTGACTGTCTCCATCCAACCTCTCACTCCAGACGGAACGGCTAGGGCCCCCCCTCAACTGATAGGGGACCCTTCAATGAATAAGGGCCCTCTCAATGGCTAGGGCCCAGGGGCCCCCTCCACCCATCCAGCCTCCATCTCTCTACAGCAGTCAACCATAGGCACAGGAGCCAGGTGTGTGGAGCCTGATCACTCATTCAGCTCATATCAGACAGACAGTATCGTCCTTGTGGTCAGTTTTACATTGAAAACACACATCCTCTGTTTCTCCTTTACATGGGAAAGACTCAACCAGAAATAGATGCAACATGTATCTCAACACAATGGTGTAGGATGATATTGCCCATAGATGCTGATCTTGGGTCAGTTTTGCATTTCCCCCACTAATTGTTAAGGTTAGGTTTGGGGGAGGGGAAGCTGATCCCAGATCTGTACCTAGTGGAAACTTCACCCTGGAGCGCTCACAACCGCCTTTCGGTTTTCTTATGACCATAGAAGCATTGAAATGCAATTATTTGTTACTTTACGTTGATGGTTATTCTTTTCATTTGAAATGTGTTACAGTCCATTATTATTGTCATTGTAGCTATGATGATCATATGAAGTACTCCCCTGCTGTGACCTGATGCATTCCATATTCATTCACATTAAGTCTTTCGAGGCCGTAAATTAATTTGTTTCTTTAAATAATACTGTCGGGAGGAAACATTTTCTTAATGATTTAATCATGCTTGTTTATGGGGATAGCTATGCACACGTTTGGTCTCATTTGATATTTTCGTTGTGTGTGTGTGAGCTGGTAAACAGGCAGTCTGAAATGTGTGTGTTTGTGTATGACTAATCAATATTCTTTGTGTGAACTGTTTATGCAAAGTGAAGGAGGATCATATAACAGTTCTGAATATATATTTCATACATTAATATATATTTCCTCAATGAATGGGATATTTGTGAAACGTGTTAGAAGGAAGCTCGCTACATGATTTGATCCATTTACATAGCATAATGAATATCTTGTAGTGTAATTCATTACTAGAGCTTTGTTTATGAATTTTATTAAGTTTTGAGAATGCTAAATATTCTGTGTTTCAAACACTTACCAGTCAGATATATTGCATGATACTGTTGTAATTGTAAAGGGATGGTCTTGTATCAAAACAGAATACTGGGTTCCTCTCTCGTCACCCTACACTCTAGGTACTTTATGTGAGGCGTTACTCAGATCTCTCCACATACTATACACCTCAACATGTAGTGTTCATAACAGACTAATTGAATAGCCTGCTAGATTGGGTTCTGAGTTCTGATATTATTCAACAGGTAACATCGCCTGACTGTTGCCATATCTCAAGACAACCAGCACAACATGATCAAGGGTTAAACACTAGCTTAATGCCAACTGAATGTAGTTTGTGACGGCTTGGTCAAGTTGACATTTCTTCCATGTACAGTTTGTGTGTAAGTGTGTATATTATGCTAATGTCGTATCACCTCACGTTCACGTGAAGTTCGCCGCAAAGACTTCAATGTAGATTTCTTGCAGTCATACATGAAGTAGGAAGTAGGACAGTTTCCCTTTATCCATGGTCTTGTCTCCAAATAGGGCAAACAAATACATGTCAAATACTACAGTGATTGATTGAAGTTGCCCAGTACAATGAAACCAATAGAATATGGTTGGATCGGAGAAGTTGTTACATCGCTGCTCTTTTGGCAACATGGTCTCATAAATAGTGCCATTTAACTACATAGGTATATGTCACTTCTGTGGACGTATTACTGATATGTCACTAAATTAGACGTCACTTATGATGACATATTAGCTACTTATATGTCACTATAACGTCTGCTTATGGGGTCAGATTCATGATGTGTCAGCTTTTATTGTTTACATGGAGAGTATACAGCTGATTCCTCCATCAGAACTGTGTGTACATCAGTCTACATGGAGTAAACAGCTGATTCCTCTATCAGAACTGTGTCTACATGGAGTATACAGCTGATTCCTCCATCAGAACTGTGTGTACATCAGTCTACATGGAGTATACAGCTGATCCCTCCATCAGAACTGTGTGTACATCAGTCTACATGGAGTATACAGCTGATCCCTCCATCAGAACTGTGTGTACATCAGTCTACATGGAGTATACAGCTGATTCCTCCATCAGAACTGTGTGTACATCAGTCTACATGGAGTAAACAGCTGATTCCTCTATCAGAACTGTGTCTACATGGAGTATACAGCTGATTCCTCCATCAGAACTGTGTGTACATCAGTCTACATGGAGTATACAGCTGATCCCTCCATCAGAACTGTGTGTACATCAGTCTACATGGAGTATACAGCTGATCCCTCCATCAGAACTGTGTGTACATCAGTCTACATGGAGTATACAGCTGATTCCTCCATCAGAACTGTGTGTACATCAGTCTACATGGAGTATACAGCTGATTCCTCCATCAGAACTGTGTGTACATCAGTCTACATGGAGTATACAGCTGATTCCTCCATCAGAACTGTGTGTACATCAGTCTACATGGGAGTATACAGCTGATTCCTCCATCAGAACTGTGTCTACATGGGAGTATACAGCTGATTCCTCTATCAGAACTGTGTGTACATCAGTCTACATGGGAGTATACAGCTGATTCCTCCATCAGAACTGTGTGTACATCAGTCTACATGGAGTATACAGCTGATTCCTCCATCAGAACTGTGTGTACATCAGTCTACATGGAGTATACAGCTGATTCCTCCATCAGAACTGTGTGTACATCAGTCTACATGGAGTATACAGCTGATTCCTCTATCAGAACTGTGGGTACATCAGTCTACATGGAGTATACAGCTGATTCCTCCATCAGAACTGTGTGTACATCAGTCTACATGGAGTATACAGCTGATTCCTCCATCAGAACTGCGTGTACATCAGTCTACATGGGAGTAAACAGCTGATTCCTCCATCAGAACTGTGTCTACATGGAGTATACAGCTGATTCCTCTATCAGAACTGTGTGTACATCAGTCTACATGGAGTATACAGCTGATTCCTCTATCAGAACTGTGTGTACATCAGTCTACATGGAGTATACAGCTGATTCCTCTATCAGAACTGTGTGTACATCAGTCTACATGGAGTATACAGCTGATTCCTCCATCAGAACTGTGTCTACATGGAGTATACAGCTGATTCCTCTATCAGAACTGTGTGTACATCAGTCTATATGGAGTATACAGCTGATTCCTCCATCAGAACTGTGTGTACATCAGTCTACATGGAGTATACAGCTGATTCCTCCATCAGAACTGTGTCTACATGGAGTATACAGCTGATTCCTCCATCAGAACTGTGTGTACATCAGTCTACATGGAGTATACAGCTGATCCCTCCATCAGAACTGTGTGTACATCAGTCTACATGGAGTATACAGCTGATTCCTCTATCAGAACTGTGTGTACATCAGTCTACATGGAGTAAACAGCTGATTCCTCCATCAGAACTGTGTCTACATGGAGTATACAGCTGATTCCTCCATCAGAACTGTGTGTACATCAGTCTACATGGGAGTATACAGCTGATTCCTCCATCAGAACTGTGTGTACATCAGTCTACATGGAGTATACAGCTGATTCCTCCATCAGAACTGTGTGTACATCAGTCTACATGGGAGTATACAGCTGATTCCTCCATCAGAACTGTGTCTACATCAGTCTACATGGAGTATACAGCTGATTCCTCTATCAGAACTGTGTGTACATCAGTCTACATGGAGTATACAGCTGATTCCTCTATCAGAACTGTGTGTACATGGAGTAAACAGCTGATTCCTCCATCAGAACTGTGTGTACATCAGTCTACATGGGTGCTATGTGTATATTTAGATTTTGAAGCCAAGAGGTGATCTTTCTTATCTAATAACAACACTGCAATATTTTACTTCTGAGTTTTCTTTCTTTGTTTTCTTGGTGGGTCTTTACTTGAACTCTTATTTTCTGAAAGTGTTTTTATTTGTTATTTTGACAATATCTGTACATTACGGCTCAGATACATATTTCTCCCTCAACTGTTTGACCATGTAGCCTTGTTTGTCACTGTATACATATATATTATGTTGGTGTGTTTTAAGACTGGAGTTATTTTGTTATTTATTTGTTGTGTTTCTGATTGGAAAGTAATAAGCTAAGAATCAAGGACATTAATTAAATATCTCTGTACTTCTCGAATGTTATCAGAGTGCTCTCTCTGTCACTCAGGCCTCAATTCAAATAAGCATGCCCTTAGGTGTTTCATTTTGACCCAGTGACCTAAAACCCGGTAAAAACACCCGCTAGACTGTCGTCATAGAGATCGATAAGATGTGTTTTTCCAGACACATTCAGTAGTTAAACTAAGGTACTATACAATAACTATATTATTGTCGTCTCCTTAAACCGACCCTAGGCAGTACTGGATACATTGTGGGAGGCAATCCGTCTGCCTTGGGAGACTAATACTAATGTAGGTTTGATTAGATCTGGACCCTCAAAGACCCTGAAAAGTTGGAGAAAGTGCGTGGGTGGAGCTGACACTTTGTGATGTTTAAATGGTCTCTTTTGCCTTCTTTTATCGGTCTAAGGCACTGCATCACAGTGCTTGATGCGTCACTACAGACCCGGGTTTGATCCCAGACTGTGTCACAGCCGGCCGTGACCGGAAGACCCGTGAGGCGGCACACAATTTGGCCCAGCGTTTTCTCCGACACATTGGTGCGGCTGGCTTCCGGGTTAAGCGAGCCGTGTGTCAAGAAGCAGTGCAGCTTGGCAGGGTTGTGTTTCGGAGGACGCCTGGCTCTAGACCTTCACCTCTCTCGAGTCCATACCGGAGTTGCAGTGAAGTGATGGGACAAGCCTGTAACTACCAATTGGATATGACGAAATTGGGGTCAAAAATTTAAAACAATGTCACACTCCTGCGCTCCCATTTCTTTGAGTTGGAGATTTTCTCTTAGTATTTCAGAGCATCAAATTGATTGAGGGTCTTTGAAGATAGCTTGGTGACAGTGGAGGCTGCTGAGGGGAAAACGGCTCATCATAATGTCTGGAACGGAACAAGTGGAATGGCATCAAACACATAGAAACCATGGAAACCAGGTGTTTGATGTATTTGACACCATTCCGCTCCAGCCCTTACTATGAGACCGTCCTCCCCAATTAAGTTGCCACCAACCTCCTGTGCTTGGTGATATGTATGGCTCAGGGCATTATATGTCAATGAGGTAACTGCGTATTCAACCCTTTGACTTATACAGAAGACATTAGCTAATTGGTTAACAACATTGAGGCATTTCTTTATTTCCATGTGACACTGTTACTGCTTGCTCGTTTTGTTGGCATCTCAACGTGAACATTTTACGTGCCTAAATGATACTGCCGGAAGTAAGACACAAAGGCTGCGTTTACTCAGGAAGTCCAATTCTGATTCTTTTGCCCAATGATTGGCAAAAGATCTTTTTGGTCAAAAGACCAATATTACAGCAAAATGTCAGAATTGTCTGCCTGTGTAAACACAGCCATAGGCAGAATGACACAGAATGTGGTGAGCTGTGTCTCGTGTCCTTACTTCATTTGTAAGTAGACAGGGCCCTCTAGTGGTCATTAGAAGATTGTTTGTGATACTGATTAACATTTTATTTCAAATAATGAATTCTCTGATGTGTTGTATTAACTTGTGCTAATTTCCACATTCCAACACCCGTCCTTAGATGAATGATGACGGCTTGATGTGGTTAGTCTGTTAGCCTTGAAACCAAGCTGAGATGTATCCTTTCACCATTGTGGATTCCAGGCTAGTAGTATGTTTTGGTGTGTGTGTTTTCAGAGCAAACTCTCTTGAAGGAGATCGGTGAAAGGTCCAATGCACCTGTTTTTATCTAAATATCAAATCATTTTTGGGTAACAATTAAGTACCTTACTGTGATTGTTTTCAATTAAAATGGTCAAAAAGAAACAAAAATAGCTTCTTAAGCAAATAGACCTTTCTCAAGGATTAATTTTGCTAGGACTATATGTATATATTTGACTGCAGTGGGCCTTTAAGTCATATGAATGGTTTTTGACTGCCTTTAAGTCATAGTCATGAATGGTTTTTGACTGCAGTGGGCCTTTAAGTCATAGTCATGAATGGTTTTTGACTGCAGTGGGCCTTTAAGTCATAGTCATGAATGGTTTTTGACTGCAGTGGGCCTTAACTTCATAGTCATGAATGGTTTTTGACTGCAGTGGGCCTTTAAATCATAGTCATGAATGGTTTTTGACTGCAGTGGGCCTTTAAGTCATAGTCATGAATGGTTTTTGACTGCAGTGGGCCTTTAAGTCATAGTCATGAATGGTTTTTGACTGCAGTGGGCCTTTAAGTCATAGTCATGAATGGTTTTTGACTGCAGTGGGCCTTAACTTCATAGTCATGAATGGTTTTTGACTGCAGTGGGCCTTAACTTCATAGTCATGAATGGTTTTTGACTGCAGTGGGCCTTAACTTCATAGTCATGAATGGTTTTTGACTGCAGTGGGTATTTAAGTCATTCATGACGAATGGTTTTCCTGTTTTTTTCCTTTTCCAGAAGCATGTTGTAATAGATGTCATTTGAAAAAGAAATCAGCTTCAATGTTTATCCATTGAAGTAGATTGGTCAAGACAGTCATGGATGTTGTTTTTACTCTTGTAACATCCAAGATGACTGCCTTCGTATTGAAGCTGAAGTATCAGTACATTGTTGTACACTTTAAAAGCAGATTCCAGTCTCAATACAAGTCCATTTATACTCTGAACGGTTACCATGAGTTCTAGGTTCACCTGATTGTCTGCTTCACTATGGGTTCACCTCTAGGTTCACCTGATTGTCTGCTTCACTATGGGTTCACCTGATTGTCTGCTTCGCTATGGGTTCACTGCTTGGTTCACCTGATTGTCTCCTTCGCTATGGGTTCACCTGATTGTCTGCTTCACTATGGGTTCACTTGATTTATTCTCAGTTTTCTCTGCTATTTGTCCATGGTATTCCCTGAACAATCTGTCCATACTGTAACGACCCTGGGTTTATACGCACAGATATCGACTCTGCAGCACAGTCGATTGCACGCTGGACTTCGGGCAAGAAGGTTGAGTGTTTGAGACCTGCTCCCTGCCTTGTTTCATTACATTGGTGTCACACATCCCACTTCTGACACCAATGTAATGAAACAGGCAGGGAGCAGGTCTCGAACCCTTGACCTTCTAGCCCGAAGTCCAGCGCCCTATCGACTGTGCTGCAGAGTCGATATCCGGGTCGTTGCTACCATAGTGGTAAAGCAAGGGGCCCTAGTTACCATGGCTGCTGCTGTGTAGCAGGGCTTATGAAAGGGATAGAAACAGAACAGCTGTACTACCACTACCTACCTGGGTTGGTGTCAACTCCATGACAATGCTCTCATTTCAGGAAGTCAACTGAAATGGATTTCAATGACAATACATTTTATTTGTTTACTTCCTGAACTGGGTGAATTTAAATGGGATTAGCCCCAACCCTGCTACCTAACCTTGTTGCCGTCGGGAAAACACCTCTACGGTGTCCATATTAGGACAGCCTCGGTCTCGTCAGGTGTGTCTGTCCTAATATGGACACCGTAAAAACACTTCCAAAGCTTCATACAGAGAAGTTTGTTCAACTCAACAACCGTTTCATTTTCACTGTTCTATTATCGCCATGGTTTTCTACACTTGTCAGTCGCCCCTCTGTGGAGAAGAACCTCTCCATGTATTTAGTATTTTCTTTTAACAGCGTGTTTTATCTCATTATCTTGGTAATTTATGAACTTTGTTAGTTGTGTTTGAGTGTGATAATTGTTATTTTAATTTGATGGTCTACCTCATCTGAGGCATACGGCTATACTGTACACACACTAGTTTAGTCAGCGTGATGTTACACTCCAGCCTTACCACTATCCTACTACACTGCTACTTTAAAGCTCACGGTTTAGATTTACCTCAAGACTAAAATGCTAAACGTAATGGATAGAAAATGATGTTAACTATAGGCCTATTGAGTTGGTGCCAAGCTAGTCATATTTGGTTGATCATTTATGAAAGCCTATACTTAGAAGTTGTGAACCACTGTTTGACCATATAATGGAGGTTGTACAGCAAGTTGAATATGTATGTAGGGTAATGTTTTTCCAACAAATCTTTTGACTTTACAGCATTCTATGAAAACACTGTTGATTTTACACTCTGATTACCGATACCTGCCTTAAATCTGTACAACAATCATTTCTTACATTTCATGTGTTTTATTTGCTCGTACTGACCTACTCAGATTACACATTGGTGTGTCACTATCAAAATGTGAATACAATACGATATCTTGCTGATGTGACGTTTCTAAATTAGAATATCTGCTTTCTTGGTGCTCCTTATGCATTATCGATAAAGAGACGGAGAAAAATATAATTGGTGATTTGGATGATATTGTCGTCACATATTTCTAGAAAGGTAGAATTGACTGAATATTGAATATTTCTATGCGTGGTCAATTCCTTAATTAACTGTCACATGTTTGCGTTATACGAAACCATGTCTATTATTTATGTCAATAAACTGTTTCAAGAGCTTTTTAAGATATATTTTTTTATATTCACTTCATCGAGGTTATGTTTTCTGAGAAGATATTGCTTATTCTGAGTAATCCAGCAGTAGATTTGAGTACAATATTTAAAAAGTTGGAAATATATTTTAAAACTGAACGCAGCATTGCTTTATTTGGAGTGAAAAAAGTCACAGAAAAAAAGCATGAGAATTTATTTGAAATTTCTAGATCCTCCTCATAGATATTTGTACAAACTGTGATGTCACCCTCAAATAGTATCATCATCATCATCATCATCATCATCATATAATAAAATAGAAACAACTGACTTACTTTTCTCCATCTCTCCAAACCCTGAGAGTATTTCACATAGAAATAGAATCGCATTGGAATTGCCATTCTAGTGACTTCATTTCTATGGGTGGTGACATAGTACTCAACAGTGAACAGAATACTGTGAAGGGAATATTCCATTTATTTTCAAAATAATCATCTCTCAGAATCCTCCTCACACTGTACAATGAGAACAAACCTCACATTCAATTATTAGGATAGTTATTTTTTGTAGGAAATATAATTAACCACAAGTGAAAACAATTTACAGAGATGTACAGCGCATATGGAAGGTCCGTCAGTCAGTGTGGCTTGGTGTCAGTCCTGTCTTTATCTCTTTAGTTATATTTCTGGAAGGAAAGCAGGGGCAGGAAATACCCCAGGTACTTCCTGTACAGACTGATATCACTGTTTTTCACCAGGTCTATCATTGGTATATGATACTTCAATATACAACATGATGCAGTACATTACAAATACAAAAAAAATACACTGTGGGCTAAAGGCAATCCTGGTATTGCTTTAGGGTTTTACTTTATTGGGGAGGAATTAGCGTGATTTGATGTGGATGGAGCCGCTGCTGAAATCAACATGTTGGCTACAGTATACAGCTGTTTCAGTGAGAGGAAAGGAGGAAAGGGGACATACAAATACAGCCAGATGGTTAATAAGGACAGGTCTGGTGGTTAATAAGGACAGGTAAATGTCTGGTGGTTATTAAGGACAGGTGAATGTCTGGTGGTCAATAAGGACAGGTAAATGTCTGGTGGTTAATAAGGACAGGTAAATGTCTGGTGGTGAATGTCTGGTGGTCAATAAGGACAGGTAATTGTCTGATTATGTCTGGTGGTCAATAAGGACAGGTAAATGTCTGGTGGTTAATAAGGACAGGATATTAAGGACAGGTGAATGTCTGGTGGTCAATAAGGACAGGTAATTGTCTGGTGGTTATTAAGGACAGGTGAATGTCTGGTGGTCAATAAGGACAGGTAAATGTCTGGTGGTTAATAAGGACAGGTAAATGTCTGGTGGATATTAAGGACAGGTGAATGTCTGGTGGTCAATAAGGACAGGTAATTGTCTGGTGGTTATTAAGGACAGGTGAATGTCTGGTGGTCAATAAGGACAGGTAAATGTCTGGTGGTTAATACGGACAGGTGAATGTCTGGTGGTTATTAAGGACAGGTGTTTGTTTGGTGGTTATTAAGGACAGGTGATTGTCTGGTGGTTATTAAGGACATCTTGGTTTACAGGGACGGTGGAATAAAAACAAATATAGTCTTCAAAACATGAATATCTTAAAATAGAGCACCCATTTCTGAAAACAACAAAAGAAAAAGGAAATCTGTCATGTGAAAAACTGTTCCACATCCAAACAGGTTCAGGATTATTATTGTTTTGCAACAAAATACTTAGTTTTGTTTCGCATTTGTGGAAGTGGAAGACTCCTTCATATCCGATAGAGATCTGGCTAGCACAGAACACTCTCACAAAACACTGCAGATACGTTAGAATGACCACTTTACAGCAACAGCCTTCAGAGTAGAGAGGCTGTGAGGATGTTGTGTGCTCCCAGGGTTGGGGTGGGAGAGCTGTCCATCTGCCATCTTAGTCTCTGTCTCTGTCTCTACCCCTCTCTGGGTGTTGGGCAGTGGAAGCTGGTGAAGGGGGGATGGGTCATAGTGATGGCTCTAATGGAATAAATGGAACAGAATCCAAGGTGTTTGAAACTTCTCCATTCATTCCATTACAGCCATTAGATCCAGTCCTCAGATTTAAAGTGACACCAGCCTCCACTGGGTGGTGGCTCTAGTTTCTAGTTCCCTCCGGGCCCTTGATGCTGGTGTCAATGTCCCCCGGTCTGAGGTTGCAGGACGATGGGTCGCAGTAGCCGTTGGGGCCAGCATTACCAGGAGGCCCAGGTACACCAGCCTGGCCAGGAACACCTGGCGGTCCTCTCTCGCCGTCACGTCCCTCCTGGCCGTAACCAGGCTTTCCGGGCTCACCTGTGGAGTTAGAGTTAGAGAAGAGTTAGCTAAACCATCTTACACCAAAGTAGAACATCCAGAACCTCAAAGACTCAAGACTAGAACCTCAAGGACTCAAGACTAGAACATTCTAGAGACTCTAAGTCCAAAGGCGAGATCAATAAGGCTTCTGTTTGTGGCAAACATGTTGCCAGAGTAACAATTACAGTTGAATGACTTGAATGAACATTCCAAAATGTGAAACATCAAACAGATACTTTTTTTAAAGGATTACTGCGACTTTTTAGCTACAATATTCAAGCTGAAATTACTTAGCTATTCCTACTAAATATTGTATAAAGTCGACATGGCCACTTGATTATTTTTAGAAAGCAGTTTAGACCTAAAACAGACACTTATGTTCTCAGACCTTTTGCTAATGATAACGAACGGGTGCGGCCAAACACAAAACCAAATGGAATACAGTATGTTAGCAAACTCTTTCCTTGTTCAACTCACCTCAAGACTAGACTATCTACAACCTCCAAGACTAGAACATTTAGAAACTCCAAGACCAAGAATAAAACATTCTAGAAAAAGTGTACATTTTACGTTTTAGTCATTTAGCAAACGCTCTTATCCAGAGTGACTTACAATTAGTGCATTAAGATAGCTAGGTGAGACAACAACACATCACAATCATATCAAGTACATTTGCCAAGTCTGTGCTATTAAGAAAATACTACCTCCAAGACCAAGGCTAGAATATCTACAACCTCCAAGACCAAGACTAGAAAATCTACAACCTCCAAAACCAAGACTAGAATAGCTACAACCTCCAAGACCAAGACTAGAATATCTACAACCAAGACCAAGACTAGAATATCCACAACCTCCAAGACCAAGACTAGAATATCTACAACCTCCAAGACCAAGACTAGAATATCTACAACCAAGACCAAGACTAGAATATCCACAACCTCCAAGACCAAGACTAGAATATCTACAACCTCCAAAACCAAGACTAGAATAGCTACAACCTCCAAGACCAAGACTAGAATATCTACAACCAAGACCAAGACTAGAATATCCACAACCTCCAAGACCAAGACTAGAATATCTACAATCTCCAAAACCAAGACTAGAATATATACAACCTCCAAAACCAAGACTAGAATATCTTTTTTTTAAAATGTATTTCACCTTTATTTAACCAGGTAGGCTAGTTGAGAACAAGTTCTCATTTACAACTGCGACCTGGCCAAGATAAAGCATAGCAGTGTGAACAGACAACACAGAGTTACACATGGAGTAAATAATAAACAAGTCAATAACACAGTAGAAAAAAAGAAAAAAAAGAGTCTATATACATTGTGTGCAAAAGGCATGAGGAGGTAGGCGAATAATTACAATTTAGCAGATTAACATTGGAGTGATAAATGATCAGATGGTCATGTACAGGTAGAGATACTGGTGTGCAAAAGAGCAGAAAAGTAAATAACTAAAAACAGTATGGGGATGAGGTAGGTAAATTGGGTGGGCTATTTACCGATAGACTATGTACAGCTGCAGCGATCGGTTAGCTGCTCAGATAGCAGATGTTTAAAGTTGGTGAGGGAGATAAAAGTCTCCAACTTTGGCGATTTTTGCAATTCGTTCCAGTCACAGGCAGCAGAGAACTGGAAGGAAAGGCGGCCTAATGAGGTGTTGGCTTTAGGGATGATCAGTGAGATACACCTGCTGGAGCGCGTGCTACGGGTGGGTCTTGCCATCGTGAGAGTGAACTGAGATAAGGCGGAGCTTACAGCCTCATAGATCAAGACTAGAATATCTACAATCTCCAAGACTAGAATATCTACAACCTCCAAGACCAAGACTAGAATATCTCCAACCAAGACCAAGACTAGAATATCTACAACCTCCAAGACCAAGACTAGAATATCTACAACCAAGACTAACACTAGAATATCTACAACCTCCAAGACCAAGACTAGAATATCTACAACCAAGACCAAGACTAGAATATCTACAACCAAGACCAAAACTAGAATATCTATAACCAAGACCAAGACTAGAATATTTACAACCAAGACCAAGACTAGAATATCTTCAACCAAGACCAAGACTAGAATATCTACAACCTCCAAGACCAAGTCTAGAATATCTACAACCAAGACCAAGACTAGAATATCTCCAACCAAGACCAAGACTAGAATATCTACAACCTCCAAGACCAAGACTAGAATATCTACAACCAAGACTAACACTAGAATATCTACAACCTCCAAGACCAAGACTAGAATATCTACAACCAAGACCAAGACTAGAATATCTACAACCAAGACCAAAACTAGAATATCTATAACCAAGACCAAGACTAGAATATTTACAACCAAGACCAAGACTAGAATATCTTCAACCAAGACCAAGACTAGAATATCTACAACCTCCAAGACCAAGTCTAGAATATCTACAACCAAGACCAAGACTAGAATATCTACAACCAAGACCAATACTAGCATATCTACAACCTCCAAGACCAAGACTAGAATATCTACAACCAAGACCAAGACTAGAATATCTACAACCAAGACCAAGACTAGAACATCTACAACCAAGACCAAGACTAGAATATCTACAACCTCCATGACCAAGACTAGAATATCTACAACCAAGACCAAGACTAGAACATCTACAACCAAGACCAAGACTAGAATTTCTACAACCAAGACCAAGACTAGGATTAGAACATAAAGAAAAAGTAAGCTACTGATGGTTCGCTTCTCCATGGGGATCAAGGTCGATGTCACTCACCTGGTAGACCGGGAGGTCCTGGCTGGCCCTTGGCCCCTCGCACCGTGGGACCTCGGTCTCCTCTGTCGCCCAATTCACCTGCGCCACAGAGCATGTTAATTACAAGGGTTATTCTAAAACTCATTTGGGTACATGAGCTGAATTTTGCTTTCACATTTTCAAATAACAGTAACATTAAAAATCCTCTCCCCACCTTTGGGTCCTTTGAGTCCTAGGAGTCCTGGAGGTCCTTTGAGGCCAGGCAGTCCTCTTGCTCCAGCCTGCCCAGGGAAGCCACTGTCCCCTGGGGGTCCGGCAGGACCAGGAGGCCCTGGCTTACCAGGCAGGCCCGCTGCTCCAGACTCCGGCCTCCTTAGACTGGCAGCCAACTGGGCTAGCTGCTCTGTTGGAGCAAGAGGAAAGGGAATGATGAGCAAACAATTAATCAATCAAATGTATTAAAGGCCCAGTGCAGTCCAAAATGTGATTTTCCTTTGTTTTATATATATTTCCACACTTTAATGTTGGAATAATACTGTGAAATTGTGAAAATTAGGATAATTCACTTTTAGTGTAGGGGCTGTTTGAAAAGACCGCCTAAGATTTCTGCCTCTTTTGGTGGGATGGAGTTTTGGCCTGCCTGGTGACATTACCAGGTGGTAAATCAGTTAATAGACCAATAAGAAAGAGAGTTCCAAACCTCTTTGCCATAACAGCTAGTTTTCAGTTTTACCCTCCCCACTTAGACCACTCCCAGACAGTGTTAGCAAAATTCTTGCTTGAGAAATGTCTCTTTGCTAAATAGCTATTTTTGTTTATTTTTGACCATTTCAATTTTTTTAAATCACAATAAGGTACTCAATTGTTTTCCCAGAAATGATTTGATATTGAGATGAAAATGGAACTTTAATGAAGGCCTTTTTATAAATGTTATAAAAATTGTAGTCCTCCTTATTCTTACACATTCAAGTCTGCCTCGGTAAATTGAGCAGAGTGAAAATACTTATTGGAAAACATTCAACTCTGCGGGATTGGTGTCCCTAAACCGGGACAGTTGTTGCTCAATATGTGATAATGTGACTAGTAAACATTGTATACAACAGCCAACTTTCCGGGACAACGTGATGTCTTATACGGGCAGGAAGCTGAAATTATTCTTAACTAACTGCAGTGTCCAATTTACAGTAGCTATTACACACAAAACATACCCTGCTATTGTTTGAAGATAGTGCACAACATAACACTTTTATCACGGCTGGTGGTTTGATACATTCACCTCTGAAGGTAAATAATCTACTTAGTAATCTTGCTCTGATTTGTCATACTGAGGGTCCCAGAGATAAAATGTAGTGTCGTTTTTTAAATATTTAAATGTAGGAACTGAGTTCTATAGTTTGACCCCACTGCTGTCTCTGGCTCCACAACCACCCCGCTTGGCCATCGAGATCCATCATGATCTAGATCCATCAAGTATAACATTCCTGGGAGTGTTAAGCTTTAATATTTTATTACCATAGCATTTTTGTATGTTCTCTATAGTAATGTACTTGAAAATGTATAAATTGACCAATTCGGCACATTTGGGCAAACTCCTGGCAGACTTGATGCAAAATATTGTGTAGTGAGGTAATTGTTCTCTGGATCAGACTGAAACGTTGCACACACACTGCTGCCATCTTGTGGACAGAATCTAGGATCCTAGGTGTAATGTATGGCCTTTCTCTTGCATTTCAAAGATGATGGAACACAAAAATAAATAGAAAATGCATGTTTTTTTGATTATATTATCTTTTACCAGATCTAATGTTTTATATTCTCCTACATTAATTTCACATTTCCACACACTTCAAAATGTTTCCTTTCAATTGGTATCAAGAACATGCATATCCTTGCTTCAGGTCCTGAGCTACAGGCAGTTAGATTTGGGTATGTCATTTGAGGCGAGAGAAAAAAAAAGAGAGTACGATCCTTAAGAAACTGAAAAATATAAATGTGTATTTATGGTGCCAAGAGTTCAACATAAAACTCCTAAGGCTTTTGGCTTGGTATTTTACACTCCAAATTCCAGTCTTTGCTTTTCTGCTTTTAGCAAAAGTGCAGGTCCTCTGGAGGTGAAATACATTTTTCAGCACATTGGGTATAAAAAAGTAATGCGTTGAGGAGGAGAGTAGTGGTAGTGGGAGGAGGGGGTGGGATACTGTAAGATGGCCCAGGGAGAGAGACAAAAACAACAGGCTGCCACTTCAGCATTTCTGGGGTTCAGGAGTCTGTTATCCATCAAACTAACAAAGGTTGAAGCGTATTCATGATGGGTTTTTTCTGCTTCCCTCTCTTCAAACTGTCAAGCCAGATAGGCCATATCCCCCAAACTCAACTCTGGACCTCGAAGCCAGGTCTACTGCATTTCTTCATTGTTCCCCTCTAATCCGGGACTGATTTACACCTGGGACACTGGCTGTGTGCAATTCATTATTAGGTAGGACAGAAAAGCAGCAGGCACCGGACCTCATAGGGTCAGAGTTGAATATCCCTGGTCTATAGTATAAACAATGAGGTTGGGGATATTACAGAGTGTTTATACTTAAAGGTAGAGTGGGATACATTGATTTTAAAGACACTGAAGGAATGACAGTGTGCAATATTCTTACCTTGCATAACTCTCATGCAGACTTGTCTGATGTGTTGATCGCTTGGTTCTTTACCCTGAAGGATAACATAACAAAAGGTTTATGATGAGAAAACAGCTTTAATAAACATAGATTTAGCTTCCCGTGTCAGTTTAGCTTCTGAAATGCATTACGTAAGCCCGAGTTGTGTTATGCTGGACACACTGGAAAACTGTTGTCCATGGCCTGAGGTCCAGGAGGGAAAGGCCTAGCAGTAAGTTAGTACATATGTAAGTAAGTCAGTATGTAAATAAGTTAGTAAGTATGTAGGTTAGTAACTAAGTATGTAAATAAGTTAGTAAGTATGTAGGTTAGTAACTAAGTATGTAAGTAAGTAGTATGTATGTAAATAAGTAAGTAAGTATGTAGGTTAGTAACTAAGTATGTAAGTAAGTAGTATGTATGTAAATAAATAAGTAAGTAAGTAAGTAAGTTAGTAACTAAGTATGTAAGTAGGTGGTAAGTATGTAAATAAGTTAGTAAGTATGTAGGTTAGTAACTAAGTATGTAAGTAAGTAGTATGTATGTAAATAAGTTAGTAAGTATGTAGGTTAGTAACTAAGTATGTAAGTAGGTAGTAAGTATGTAAATACGTTAGTAAGTATGTAGGTTAGTAACTAAGTATGTAAGTAGGTAGTAAGTATGTAAATACATTAGTAAGTATGTAGGTTAGTAACTAAGTATGTAAGTAAGTAGTATGTATGTAAATAAGTAAGTAAGTAAGTAAGTAAGTTAGCAACTAAGTATGTAAGTAGGTAGTAAGTATGTAAATAAGTTAGTAAGTATGTAGATTAGTAACTAAGTATGTAAGTAAGTAGTATGTATGTAAATAAGAAAGTAAGTAAGTAAGTTAGTAACTAAGTATGTAAGTAGGTAGTAAGTATGTAAATAAGTTAGTAAGTATGTAGGTTAGTAACTAAGTATGTAAGTAAGTAGTATGTATGAAAATAAGTTAGTAAGTATGTAAATAAGTTAGTAAGTATGTAAGTTAGTAACTAAGTATGTAAGTAGGTAGTAAGTATGTAAGTAAGTAGTATGTATGTAAATAAGTTAGTAAGTATGTAGGTTAGTAACTAAGTATGTAAGTAAGTAGTATGTATGAAAATAAGTTAGTAAGTATGTAAATAAGTTAGTAAGTATGTAGGTTAGTAACTAAGTATGTAAGTAGGTAGTAAGTATGTAAGTAAGTAGTATGTATGTAAATAAGTTAGTAAGTATGTAGGTTAGTAACTAAGTATGTAAGTAGGTAGTAAGTATGTAAATACGTTAGTAAGTATGTAGGTTAGTAACTAAGTATGTAAGTAAGTAGTATGTATGTAAATAAGTAAGTAAGTATGTAGGTTAGTAACTAAGTATGTAAGTAAGTAGTATGTATGTAAATAAATAAGTAAGTAAGTAAGTAAGTTAGTAACTAAGTATGTAAGTAGGTGGTAAGTATGTAAATAAGTTAGTAAGTATGTAGGTTAGTAACTAAGTATGTAAGTAAGTAGTATGTATGTAAATAAGTTAGTAAGTATGTAGGTTAGTAACTAAGTATGTAAGTAGGTAGTAAGTATGTAAATACGTTAGTAAGTATGTAGGTTAGTAACTAAGTATGTAAGTAGGTAGTAAGTATGTAAATACATTAGTAAGTATGTAGGTTAGTAACTAAGTATGTAAGTAAGTAGTATGTATGTAAATAAGTAAGTAAGTAAGTAAGTAAGTTAGCAACTAACTATGTAAGTAGGTAGTAAGTATGTAAATAAGTTAGTAAGTATGTAGGTTAGTAACTAAGTATGTAAGTAAGTAGTATGTATGTAAATAAGAAAGTAAGTAAGTAAGTTAGTAACTAAGTATGTAAGTAGGTAGTAAGTATGTAAATAAGTTAGTAAGTATGTAGGTTAGTAACTAAGTATGTAAGTAAGTAGTATGTATGAAAATAAGTTAGTAAGTATGTAAATAAGTTAGTAAGTATGTAAGTTAGTAACTAAGTATGTAAGTAGGTAGTAAGTATGTAAGTAAGTAGTATGTATGTAAATAAGTTAGTAAGTATGTAGGTTAGTAACTAAGTATGTAAGTAAGTAGTATGTATGAAAATACGTTAGTAAGTATGTAAATAAGTTAGTAAGTATGTAAGTTAGTAACTAAGTATGTAAGTAGGTAGTACGTATGTAAGTAAGTAGTATGTATGTAAATAAGTTAGTAAGTATGTAGGTTAGTAACTAAGTATGTAAGTAATTAATATGTATGTAAATAAGTTAGTAAGTATGTAAGTAAGTAACTAAGTATGTAAGTAGGTAGTAAGTATGTAAATAAGTTAGTAAGTATGTAAGTTAGTAACTAAGTATGTAAGTAGGTAGTAAGTATGTAAGTAAGTAGTATGTATGTAAATAAGTTAGTAAGTATGTAGGTTAGTAACTAAGTATGTAAGTAAGTAGTATGTATGTAAATAAGTTAGTAAGTATGTAAGTTAGTAACTAAGTATGTAAGTAGGTAGTAAGTATGTAAATGAGTAAGTAAGTAAGTAAGTACTATGTACGTGAGTTTGTAGGTATATAAGTGAGCACGTAAGTTAATTAGTAAGTAGGTACTATGTAAGTGAGTTTGTAGGTATATAAGTAAGCACGTAAGTTAATTAGTAAGTAGGTACTATGTAAGTGAGTTTGTAGGTATATAAGTAAGCACGTAAGTTAATTAGTAAGTAAGTATGTAAGTTAGTAAGTTTGTAAGTAAGTTCAGGTGTATAGCCTTCAAAGTTTTGGGTGGAGGTGGTTTGGGGGTACCTACCGCCGGTCCCTGTGACCCCCTGATTCCTGGTGCGCCCCTGTTGCCCTGCATGCCACGTGGTCCAGAAGTACCAGCTGGGCCCTCGATGCCAGGCTGCCCTCTGCTACCCTCTGGCCCTCTGTTACCAGGCTCTCCTGGGTTTCCAACCTGGAGACAGAGAGGGGAGAGACAACTGGATCAGAACAACATTACATGGGTGGTACTGAGCATGCTCAATGAAGACTTCTGAGTTTCGGGAGTGCTGGTGAGCAAGCCATGTAATAAACTAATATCTGCTTTTATCTGGAACAAGAAAAACCCGTAAGGTCGTATTGCAGAGATCTCGTCTCGTTTTGGATGACAGAAACCCCTGATGTTACAGGCCTGAAATGGATGACCTTGGAGATCTCGTCCTGTGGCCCGACCTCCTTAGCTGTCTTACTCTGCTCAAAACTTGCATTAGCTGAGCCTGTGTCCAAATACAGTTCAGGCTTCATTCATTAGCTGAGCCTGTTTCCAAATACAGTTCAGGCTTCATTCATTAGCTGAGCCTGTTTCCAAATACATTCAGGCTCCATTCATTAGCTGAGCCTGTTTCCAAATACAGTTCAGGCTTCATTCATTAGCTGAGCCTGTTTCCAAATACAGTTCAGGCTTCATTCATTAGCTGAGCCTGTTTCCAAATACATTCAGGCTCCATTCATTAGCTGAGCCTGTTTCCAAATACAGTTCAGGCTTCATTCATTAGCTGAGCCTGTTTCCAAATACATTCAGGCTCCATTCATTAGCTGAGCCTGTTTCCAAATACATTCAGGCTCCATTCATTAGCTGAGCCTGTTTCCAAATACATTCAGGCTCCATTCATTAGCTGAGCCTGTTTCCAAATACACTTCAGGCTTCATTCATTAGCTGAGCCTGTTTCCAAATACATTCAGGCTCCATTCATTAGCTGAGCCTGTTTCCAAATACATTCAGGCTCCATTCATTAGTTGAGCCTGTTTCCAAATACACTTCAGGCTTCATTCATTAGCTGAGCCTGTTTCCAAATACATTCAGGCTTCATTCATTAGCTGAGCCTGTTTCCAAATACAGTTCAGGCTTCATTCATTATCTGAGCCTGTTTCCAAATACAGTTCAGGCTTCATTCATTATCTGAGCCTGTTTCCAAATACAGTTCAGGCTTCATTCATTAGCTGAGCCTGTTTCCAAATACATTCAGGCTTCATTCATTAGCTGAGCCTGTTTCCAAATACATTCAGGATTCATTCATTAGCTGAGCCTGTTTCCAAATACAGTTCAGGCTTCATTCATTAGCTGAGCCTGTTTCCAAATACAGTTCAGGCTCCATTCATTAGCTGAGCCTGTTTCCAAATACAGTTCAGGCTCCATTCATTAGCTGAGCCTGTTTCCAAATACAGTTCAGGCTCCATTCATTAGCTGAGCCTGTTTCCAAATACAGTTCAGGCTTCATTCATTAGCTGAGCCTGTTTCCAAATACAGTTCAGGCTTCATTCATTAGCTGAGCCTGTTTCCAAATACAGTTCAGGCTTCATTCATTAGCTGAGCCTGTTTCCAAATACAGTTCAGGCTTCATTCATTAGCTGAGCCTGTTTCCAAATACAGTTCAGGCTTCATTCATTAGCTGAGCCTGTTTCCAAATACATTCAGGCTCCATTCATTAGCTGAGCCTGTTTCCAAATACAGTTCAGGCTTCATTCATTAGCTGAGCCTGTTTCCAAATACATTCAGGCTCCATTCATTAGCTGAGCCTGTTTCCAAATACAGTTCAGGCTTCATTCATTAGCTGAGCCTGTTTCCAAATACATTCAGGCTTCATTCATTAGCTGAGCCTGTTTCCAAATACAGTTCAGGCTTCATTCATTAGCTGAGCCTGTTTCCAAATACAGTTCAGGCTTCATTCATTAGCTGAGCCTGTTTCCAAATACAGTTCAGGCTTCATTCATTAGCTGAGCCTGTTTCCAAATACATTCAGACTTCATTCATTAGCTGAGCCTGCTTCCAAATACATTCAGGCTCTGATTTATCTCTACAGAAACTGCACATGGAGCTCAAACGAAATGGAATTCAAATAATTGAAACAACATCAGTCAATTAGTTATTTTAAGAAAAACGTTGAAAAAACCCCCTAAATGTTGGTTAAAACCACTTAGCACTACTACTAACACTCTATGGGCGCAGATAAACTGTCTCAAAGTTATATTCCTGGTTTGTACAGAAAAGTACAGAACTCACCACTCCTTTGGGTCCAGCTTCCCCTTGGTCACCCTATTATACAAATGAGAGAAACACAGAGGATTAGTACAGGTGGAGTTAAAACGTGTTGTTTAAAAGGCTCCTATGTGAGGTTGGGTTGGATGCAATGAATCCTTGCTTGAGTGATAACTTACAACATCTCCTTTGTCTCCAGAGGTTCCCTCAGAACCTTGTCCCCCCTACACACATACACAACACACACACACACACACACACACACACACACACACACACACACACACACACACACACACACACACACACACACACACAACAAACCAATATAAATTATTTTGGGGTAAAATCACTCTTCTGGATATAACAAATGCCAAGGGTAAGTTAGAAACACACACACGCACATATATACTTTCGTGCTACACACACATCTCAACAGCTGCTACCAGATCCTTATTATGATTGCTAAATAATGCACAATTTAACCACTTGCCCACCAAAATGTGTGTGAATATTGGACTATAAATTGTTATTCTACTATGTTGGACTATAAATCTACTGAACCATTTATTTTATGTTTGGTATTGTTCTCTTTTGTTATTTCTTATTGTTGTTGCATTGTCCAGAAGGAACCTGCCAGTAAGCATTTGGTTGGACAGTGTCGACCATGTGTATCCTGCACATAGGACTAATAAAACCTGACACTGGAAAGGGCCCATCCGCACTCTGCTGCTGGAGTATCACATTGACCTTAAGATACAGACAGATGTTGTTGTGAGAGATAAACAGACATTTTAAAGGATGGATTTCTTACCTGCTCCCCTTTAGGTCCTCCCTCGCCAGCTTCTCCCTGAAGTGGAGGAGAAATCAGTTCACTATTGAAAATCTTTAAACTACAGTACAGTTAAACAATTATACTACTATGGAAAGTTATACAGTAGATTTATACAGTTAGACAACAACACTAGTTATACTACTATGGAAAGTTATACAGTAGATTTATACAGTTAGACAACAACACTAGTTATACTACTATGTAAAGTTATACAGTAGATTTATACAGTTAGACAACAACACTAGTTTATACTACTATGGAAAGTTATACAGTAGATTTATACAGTTAGACAACAACATGAGTTATACTACTATGGAAAGTTATACAGTAGATTTATACAGTTAGACAACAACACTAGTTATACTACTATGGAAAGTTATACAGTAGATTTATACAGTTAGACAACAACACTAGTTTATACTACTATGTAAAGTTATACAGTAGATTTATACAGTTAGTAGTATAAACTAGTTAGACAACAACACTAGTTATACTACTATGTAAAGTTATACAGTAGATTTATACAGTTAGACAACAACAAACTAGTTATACTACTATGGAAAGTTATACAGTGTTGTTTTATACAGTACAGTATAGTTGTTGTCTAACAACAACAACTTTCCATAGTTATAAACTAGTGTTGTTGTCTATGGAAAGTTATACAGTAGATTTATACAGTTAGACAACAACATGAGTTATACTACTATGGAAAGTTATACAGTAGATTTATACAGTTAGACAACAACACTAGTTATACTACTATGGAAAGTTATACAGTAGATTTATACAGTTAGACAACAACACTAGTTTATACTACTATGTAAAGTTATACAGTAGATTTATACAGTTAGACAACAACACTAGTTTATACTACTATGTAAAGTTATACAGTAGATTTATACAGTTAGACAACAACACTAGTTATACTACTATGTAAAGTTATACAGTAGATTTATACAGTTAGACAACAACACTAGTTATACTACTATGTAAAGTTATACAGTAGTATATACAGTAAGACAACAACACTAGTTATACTACTATGTAAAGTTATACAGTAGATTTATACAGTTAGACAACAACACTAGTTTATACTACTATGGAAAGTTATACAGTAGATTTATACAGTTAGACAACAACACGAGTTATACTACTATGGAAAGTTATACAGTAGATTTATACAGTTAGACAACAACACTAGTTATACTACTATGTAAAGTTATACAGTAGTATATACAGTAAGACAACAACACTAGTTATACTACTATGTAAAGTTATACAGTAGATTTATACAGTTAGACAACAACACGAGTTATACTACTATGGAAAGTTATACAGTAGATTTATACAGTTAGACAACAACACTAGTTATACTACTATGTAAAGTTATACAGTAGATTTATACAGTTAGACAACAACACTAGTTTATACTACTATGGAAAGTTATACAGTAGATTTATACAGTTAGACAACAACACTAGTTATACTACTATGTAAAGTTATACAGTAGTATATACAGTAGACAACAACACTAGTTATACTACTATGTAAAGTTATACAGTAGATTTATACAGTTAGACAACAACACTAGTTATACTACTATGTAAAGTTCTACAGTAGATTTATACAGTTAGACAACAACACTAGTTTATACTACTATGTAAAGTTATACAGTAGATTTATACAGTTAGACAACAACACTAGTTATACTACTATGTAAAGTTATACAGTAGATTTATACAGTTAGACAACAACACTAGTTATACTACTATGGAAAGTTATACAGTAGATTTATACAGTTAGACAACAACACTAGTTTATACTACTATGTAAAGTTATACAGTAGATTTATACAGTTAGACAACAACACTAGTTATACTACTATGTAAGGTTATACAGTAGATTTATACAGTTAGACAACAACACTAGTTTATACTACTATGTAAAGTTATACAGTAGATTTATACAGTTAGACAACAACATGAGTTATACTACTATGGAAAGTTATACAGTAGATTTATACAGTTAGACAACAACACGAGTTATACTACTATGGAAAGTTATACAGTAGATTTATACAGTTAGACAACAACACTAGTTATACTACTATGGAAAGTTATACAGTAGATTTATACAGTTAGACAACAACACGAGTTATACTACTATGTAAAGTTATACAGTAGATTTATACAGTTAGACAACAACACTAGTTATACTACTATGTAAAGTTATACAGTAGATTTATACAGTTAGACAACAACACTAGTTATACTACTATGGAAAGTTATACAGTAGATTTATACAGTTAGACAACATCACTAGTTATACTACTATGGAAAGTTATACAGTAGATTTATACAGTTAAACAACAACACTAGTTATACTACTATGTAAAGTTATACAGTAGTATATACAGTAAGACAACAACACTAGTTATACTACTATGTAAAGTTATACAGTAGATTTATACAGTTAGACAACAACACTAGTTATACTACTATGTAAAGTTATACAGTAGTATATACAGTAAGACAACAACACTAGTTATACTACTATGTAAAGTTATACAGTAGATTTATACAGTTAGACAACAACACTAGTTTATACTACTATGTAAAGTTATACAGTAGTATATACAGTAAGACAACAACACTAATTATACTACTATGTAAGGTTATACAGTAGATTTATACAGTTAGACAACAACACGAGTTATACTACTATGGAAAGTTATACAGTAGATTTATACAGTTAGACAACAACACTAGTTTATACTACTATGTAAAGTTATACAGTAGATTTATACAGTTAGACAACAACACGAGTTATACTACTATGGAAAGTTATACAGTACATTTATACAGTTAGACAACAACACTAGTTTATACTACTATGTAAAGTTATACAGTAGATTTATACAGTTAGACAACAACACTAGTTATACTACTATGTAAAGTTATACAGTAGATTTATACAGTTAGACAACAACACTAGTTATACTACTATGTAAAGTTATACAGTAGATTTATACAGTTAGACAACAACACTTGTTATACTACTATGTAAAGTTATACAGTAGATTTATACAGTTAGACAACAACACTAGATATACTACTATGTAAAGCAACAGCAAGACTAGTCTTATAAATGCATGATTGAACTAGTAACACTAGAGGGGGTCAAAAGGATGTATTTCACAAAGTGTGTCCTTGTCAGGTGAATATGGTAAGAATTTGACTTTCTATTAGCTAGCAATTGAGGCTAAATTGCTGTCTTCATGATTGTACAGAACAGTGGAAAGTCAAATCAAAACTGGTGGTTTCATGAAAATGGACAATTGTCCTAAGAAGTCCGTGGAACCTGAACTAAACACAAAGCCACAGTGATCTTCAGTTGAGCTCCTTCTCTATCTTTTCATCAAACATCAGGCATGCAGAACGTAAACGGTCCAGGGAGCCTTAATCCAATGAGTAGTAGTTTAGTTGTATAATATCAGTAGGTTAGTTGTATAATATCAGTAGTTTAGTTGTATAATATCAGTAGTTTAGTTGTATAATATCAGTAGTTTAGTTGTATGATATCAGTAGTTTAGTTGTATAATATCAGTAGTTTAGTTGTATAATATCAGTAGTTTAGTTGTATGATATCAGTAGTTTAGTTGTATAATATCAGTAGTTTAGTTGTATAATATCAGTAGTTTAGTTGTATAATATCAGTAGTATGTTTAGTTGTATAATATCAGTAGTTTAGTTGTATAATATCAGTAGTTTAGTTGTATAATTTCAGTAGTATGTTTAGTTGTATAATATCAGTAGTTTAGTTGTATAATATCAGTAGTTTAGTTGTATAATATCAGTAGTTTAGTTGTATAATATCAGTAGTTTAGTTGTATAATATCAGTAGTTTAGTTGTATAATATCAGTAGTTTAGTTGTATAATATCAGTAGTATGTTTAGTTGTATAATATCAGTAGTTTAGTTGTATGATATCAGTAGTTTAGTTGTATAATATCAGTAGTTTAGTTGTATAATATCAGTAGTTTAGTTGTATAATATCAGTAGTTTAGTTGTATAATATCAGTAGTTTAGTTGTATAATATCAGTAGTTTAGTTGTATAATATCAGTAGTTGTATAATATCAGTAGTTTAGTTGTATGATATCAGTAGTTTAGTTGTATAATATCAGTAGTTTAGTTGTATAATATCAGTAGTTTAGTTGTATAATATCAGTAGTTTAGTTGTATAGTATCAGTAGTTTAGTTGTATAATATCAGTAGTTTAGTTGTATAATATCAGTAGTTTAGTTGTATAATATCAGTAGTTTAGTTGTATAATATCAGTATGTTTAGTTGTATAATATCAGTAGTTTAGTTGTATAATATCAGTAGTATGTTTAGTTGTATAATATCAGTAGTTAATTTGTATAATATCAGTAGTTTAGTTGTATGATATCAGTAGTTTAGTTGTATAATATCAGTAGTTTAGTTGTATAATATCAGTAGTATGTTTAGTTGTATAATATCAGTAGTTTAGTTGTATAATATCAGTAGTTTAGTTGTATAATATCAGTAGTTTAGTTGTATAATATCAGTAGTATGTTTAGTTGTATAATATCAGTAGTTTAGTTGTATAATATCAGTAGTTTAGTTGTATAATATCAGTAGTTTAGTTGTATAATATCAGTAGTTTAGTTGTATAATATCAGTAGTTTAGTTGTATAATATCAGTAGTTTAGTTGTATAATATCAGTAGTTTAGTTGTATAATATCAGTAGTTTAGTTGTATAGTATCAGTAGTTTAGTTGTATAATATCAGTAGTTTAGTTGTATAATATCAGTAGTTTAGTTGTATAGTATCAGTAGTTTAGTTGTATAATATCAGTAGTTAAGTTGTATAGTATCAGTAGTTTAGTTGTATAATATCAGTAGTTTAGTTGTATAATATCAGTAGTTAAGTTGTATAGTATCAGTAGTTTAGTTGTATAATATCAGTAGTTTAGTTGTATAATATCAGTAGTTTAGTTGTATAGTATCAGTAGTTTAGTTGTATAATATCAGTAGTTTAGTTGTATAATATCAGTAGTTTAGTTGTATAATATCAGTAGTTTAGTTGTATAATATCAGTAGTTTAGTTGTATAGTATCAGTAGTTTAGTTGTATAGTATCAGTAGTATGTTAAGTTGTATAATATCAGTAGTTTAGTTGTATAGTATCAGTAGTATGTTAAGTTGTATAATATCAGTAGTTTAGTTGTATAGTATCAGTAGTATGTTAAGTTGTATAATATCAGTAGTTTAGTTGTATAGTATCAGTAGTATGTTAAGTTGTATAATATCAGTAGTTTAGTTGTATAGTATCAGTAGTATGTTAAGTTGTATAATATCAGTAGTATGTTTAGTTGTATAATATCAGTAGGTTAGTTGTATAATATCAGTAGTTTAGTTGTATAATATCAGTAGTTTAGTTGTATAATATCAGTAGTTTAGTTGTATAATATCAGTAGTTTAGTTGTATAATATCAGTAGTTTAGTTGTATAATATCAGTAGTTTAGTTGTATAATATCAGTAGTTTAGTTGTATAGTATCAGTAGTTTAGTTGTATAATATCAGTAGTTTAGTTGTATAATATCAGTAGTTTAGTTGTATAATATCAGTAGTTTAGTTGTATAATATCAGTAGTTTAGTTGTATAATATCAGTAGTTTAGTTGTATAGTATCAGTAGTTTAGTTGTATAATATCAGTAGTTTAGTTGTATAATATCAGTAGTTTAGTTGTATAATATCAGTAGTTTAGTTGTATAATATCAGTAGTTTAGTTGTATAATATCAGTAGTTTAGTTGTATAGTATCAGTAGTTTAGTTGTATAATATCAGTAGTTTAGTTGTATAATATCAGTAGTTTAGTTGTATAATATCAGTAGTTTAGTTGTATAATATCAGTAGTTTAGTTGTATAGTATCAGTAGTTTAGTTGTATAATATCAGTAGTTTAGTTGTATAATATCAGTAGTTTAGTTGTATAATATCAGTAGTTTAGTTGTATAATATCAGTAGTTTAGTTGTATAATATAAGTAGTTTAGTTGTATAATATCAGTAGTTTAGTTGTATAATATCAGTAGTTTAGTTGTATAATATCAGTAGTTTAGTTGTATAATATCAGTAGTTTAGTTGTATAATATAAGTAGTTTAGTTGTATAATATCAGTAGTTTAGTTGTATAATATCAGTAGTTTAGTTGTATAATATCAGTAGTTTAGTTGTATAGTATCAGTAGTTTAGTTGTATAATATCAGTAGTTTAGTTGTATAATATCAGTAGTTTAGTTGTATAATATCAGTAGTTTAGTTGTATAATATCAGTAGTTTAGTTGTATAGTATCAGTAGTTTAGTTGTATAATATCAGTAGTTTAGTTGTATAATATCAGTAGTTTAGTTGTATAATATCAGTAGTTTAGTTGTATAATATCAGTAGTTTAGTTGTATAATATAAGTAGTTTAGTTGTATAATATCAGTAGTTTAGTTGTATAATATCAGTAGTTTAGTTGTATAATATCAGTAGTTTAGTTGTATAATATCAGTAGTTTAGTTGTATAATATCAGTAGTTTAGTTGTATAATATCAGTAGTTTAGTTGTATAATATCAGTAGTTTAGTTGTATAATATCAGTAGTTTAGTTGTATAATATCAGTAGTTTAGTTGTATAGTATCAGTAGTTTAGTTGTATAATATCAGTAGTTTAGTTGTATAGTATCAGTAGTTCAGTTGTATAGTATCAGTAGTTCAGTTGTATAGTATCAGTAGTTTAGTTGTATAATATCAGTAGTTTAGTTGTATAATATCAGTAGTTTAGTTGTATAATATCAGTAGTTTAGTTGTATAATATCAGTAGTTTAGTTGTATAATATCAGTAGTTTAGTTGTATAATATAAGTAGTTTAGTTGTATAATATCAGTAGTTTAGTTGTATAATATCAGTAGTTTAGTTGTATAATATCAGTAGTTTAGTTGTATAATATCAGTAGTTTAGTTGTATAATATAAGTAGTTTAGTTGTATAATATCAGTAGTTTAGTTGTATAATATCAGTAGTTTAGTTGTATAATATCAGTAGTTTAGTTGTATAGTATCAGTAGTTTAGTTGTATAATATCAGTAGTTTAGTTGTATAATATCAGTAGTTTAGTTGTATAATATCAGTAGTTTAGTTGTATAATATCAGTAGTTTAGTTGTATAGTATCAGTAGTTTAGTTGTATAATATCAGTAGTTTAGTTGTATAATATCAGTAGTTTAGTTGTATAATATCAGTAGTTTAGTTGTATAATATCAGTAGTTTAGTTGTATAATATAAGTAGTTTAGTTGTATAATATCAGTAGTTTAGTTGTATAATATCAGTAGTTTAGTTGTATAATATCAGTAGTTTAGTTGTATAATATCAGTAGTTTAGTTGTATAATATAAGTAGTTTAGTTGTATAATATCAGTAGTTTAGTTGTATAATATCAGTAGTTTAGTTGTATAATATCAGTAGTTTAGTTGTATAATATCAGTAGTTTAGTTGTATAGTATCAGTAGTTTAGTTGTATAATATCAGTAGTTTAGTTGTATAGTATCAGTAGTTTAGTTGTATAGTATCAGTAGTTTAGTTGTATAGTATCAGTAGTTTAGTTGTATAATATCAGTAGTTTAGTTGTATAATATCAGTAGTTTAGTTGTATAATATCAGTAGTTTAGTTGTATAATATCAGTAGTTTAGTTGTATAATATCAGTAGTTTAGTTGTATAATATCAGTAGTTTAGTTGTATAATATCAGTAGTTTAGTTGTATAATATCAGTAGTTTAGTTGTATAATATCAGTAGTTTAGTTGTATAATATCAGTAGTTTAGTTGTATAATATCAGTAGTTTAGTTGTATAGTATCAGTAGTTTAGTTGTATAATATCAGTAGTTTAGTTGTATAGTATCAGTAGTTTAGTTGTATAATATCAGTAGTTTAGTTGTATAGTATCAGTAGTTTAGTTGTATAATATCAGTAAAGTTAGTTGTATAATATCAGTAGTTTAGTTGTATAATATCAGTAGTTTAGTTGTATAATATCAGTAGTTTAGTTGTATAATATCAGTAGTTTAGTTGTATAGTATCAGTAGTTTAGTTGTATAATATCAGTAGTTTAGTTGTATAGTATCAGTAGTTTAGTTGTATAATATCAGTAGTTTAGTTGTATAGTATCAGTAGTTTAGTTGTATAATATCAGTAAAGTTAGTTGTATAATATCAGTAGTTTAGTTGTATAATATCAGTAGTTTAGTTGTATAGTATCAGTAGTATGTTAAGTTGTATATAATAGCATTGATTGTTTCCCCACCAGACGGCAGGTCTCTACAGAGGGGATAGATACCAGTCAGAATAGAACATCCTCTTATCTTACCCTCTCTCCCTTCACTCCAGGGAGGCCTGGGGGTCCAGGAACCCCAGGAAGACCAAGATCTCCTTTAGGTCCCTACAAAACAAAGGTAGAGCGACAACAATGAGGTCAGAGGTCAACAACACACTACTGTATGTCCTTAGAGCAAGGTGCTTGCGGTGCCAGGGTTGTGGGTTAGATTCCTGGGACAGACCATATGTAACATGTATGTACGCATGACTGTAGGGTTACAAGCCTGCTGAATGGAATACTGTATGTAAATATCTAAACCTACAGAACACGACAGCAGAAAGTAGTGGAAACCTCAGATAAGACAGCAGAGTATGGAGAAACTAACCACAAGCTCTTCAGCCATTAGGGCAACATCCACTGATGAATGAACTGTTCATGAGAGGGCTATATCAGGGTCGTGACTCAGAACATGCACAGAAGAAAGAGAATTTCTAAAAACCTGGCTGCAATTTTTATTTTGTATGCTTATGTGTGTGTGTGTGTGTCTCTTTGTTCTCTGTGCTGGGCACACCTTGATTGCTGACCGTGTGTGTGTGAGGAATGCCAAAGCAACAGAAGGCTCTTTCAGCCAGCTGGCCCTGGCCCTCATTCTCTCCTTACTGTGAAAATAGCCTCTGTGTGAGATCCTGAGATCCCGTTCAGAACTATTCTCTAGGGAATTTCTCTGTAACCACAGCCAGGTCCCCCCTCTCTGTAACCACAGCCAGGTCCCCACTCTCTGTAACCACAGCCAGGTCCCCCTCTGTAACCACAGCCAGGTCTGTAACCACAGCCAGGTCCCCCCTCTCTGTAACCACAGCCAGGTCCCCACTCTCTGTAACCACAGCCAGGTCCCCCTCTCTGTAACCACAGCCAGGTCCCCCCTCTCTGTAACCACAGCCAGGTCCCCCCTCTCTGTAACCACAGCCAGGTCCCCCCTCTCTGTAACCACAGCCAGGTCCCCCTCTGTAACCACAGCCAGGTCCCCCTCTGTAACCACAGCCAGGTCCCCACTCTCTGTAACCACAGCCAGGTCCCCACTCTCTGTAACCACAGCCAGGTCCCCACTCTCTGTAACCACAGCCAGGTCCCCACTCTCTGTAACCACAGCCAGGTCCCCACTCTCTGTAACCACAGCCAGGTCCCCCCTCTCTGTAACCACAGCCAGGTCCCCACTCTCTGTAACCACAGCCAGGTCCCCACTCTCTTTAACCACAGCCAGGTCCCCAATCTCTTTAACCACAGCCAGGTCCCCCCTCTCTGTAACCACAGCCAGGTCCCCCCTCTCTGTAACCACAGCCAGGTCCCCACTCTCTGTAACCACAGCCAGGTCCCCACTCTCTGTAACCACAGCCAGTCCCCCTCTCTGTAACCACAGCCAGGGTCCACACTCTCTGTAACCACAGCCAGGTCCCCACTCTCTGTAACCACAGCCAGGTCCCCCCTCTCTGTAACCACAGCCAGGTCCCCACTCTCTTTAACCACAGCCAGGTCCCCACTCTGTAACCACAGCCAGGTCCACACTCTCTGTAACCACAGCCATGTCCCCCTCTTTATAACCACAGCCAGGTCCCCACTCTCTGTAACCACAGCCAGGTCCCCCCTCTCTGTAACCACAACCAGGTCCCCACTCTCTGTAACCACAGCCAGGTCCCCACTGTCTTTAACCACAGCCAGGTCCCCACTCTCTGTAACCACAGCCAGGTCCCCCACTCTCTGTAACCACAGCCAGGTCCCCACTCTCTTTAACCACAGCCAGGTCCCCACTCTCTGTAACCACAGCCAGGTCCCCACTCTCTGTAACCACAGCCAGGTCCCCACTCTCTGTAACCACAGCCAGGTCCCCACTCTCTGTAACCACAGCCAGGTCCCCACTCTCCACAGCTGTAACCACAGCCAGGTCCACACTCTCTGTAACCACAGCCAGGTCCCCACTCTCTGTAACCACAGCCAGGTCCCCACTCTCTGTAACCACAGCCAGGTCCCCCCTCTCTGTAACCACAGCCAGGTCCCCACTCTCTGTAACCACAGCCAGGTCCCCCCTCTCTGTAACCACAGCCAGGTCCACACTCTGTAACCACAGCCAGGTCCCCATTCTCTGTAACCACAGCCAGGTCCCCCCTCTCTGTAACCACAGCCAGGTCCACACTCTCTGTAACCACAGCCAGGTCCCCCCTCTCTGTAACCACAGCCAGGTCCACACTCTCTGTAACCACAGCCAGGTCCCCCCTCTTTAACCACAGCCAGGTCCCCACTCTCTGTAACCACAGCCAGGTCCCCCCTCTCTGTAACCACAGCCAGGTCCCCACTCTCTGTAACCACAGCCAGGTCCCCCCTCTCTGTAACCACAGCCAGGTCCCCACTCTCTGTAACCACAGCCAGGTCCCCCTCTCTGTAACCACAGCCAGGTCCCCCCTCTCTGTAACCACAGCCAGGTCCACACTCTCTGTAACCACAGCCAGTGTCCCCCTCTCTGTAACCACAGCCAGGTCCCCCTCTCTGTAACCACAGCCAGGTCCCCCTCTCTGTAACCACAGCCAGGTCCCCACTCTCTGTAACCACAGCCAGGTCCCCATTCTCTGTAACCACAGCCAGGTCCCCATTCTCTGTAACCACAGCCAGGTCCCCCCTCTCTGTAACCACAGCCAGGTCCCCCCTCTCTGTAACCACAGCCAGGTCCCCACTCTCTTTAACCACAGCCAGGTCCCCACTCTGTAACCACAGCCAGGTCCACACTCTCTGTAACCACAGCCATGTCCCCCCTCTTTAACCACAGCCAGGTCCCCACTCTCTGTAACCACAGCCAGGTCCCCACTCTCTGTAACCACAACCAGGTCGCCACTCTCTTTAACCACAGCCAGGTCCCCACTCTCTGTAACCACAGCCAGGTCCCCACTCTCTGTAACCACAGCCAGGTCCCCACTCTCTGTAACCACAGCCAGGTCCCCACTCTCTGTTACCACAGCCAGGTCAACACTCTCTGTAACCAAAAGCCAGGTCCCCACTCTCTGTAACCACAGCCAGGTCCCCCCTCTCTGTAACCACAGCCAGGTCCCCACTCTCTGTAACCACAGCCAGGTCCCCACTCTCTGTAACCACAGCCAGGTCCCCCCTCTCTGTGACCACAGCCAGGTCCCCCCTCTCTGTAACCACAGCCAGGTCCCCACACTCTTTAACCACAGCCAGGTCCCCACTCTCTGTAACCACAGCCAGGTCCCCACACTCTTTAACCACAGCCAGGTACCCACTCTCTGTAACCACAGCCAGGTCCCCACTCTCTGTAACCACAGCCAGGTCCCCCCTCTCTGTAACCACAGCCAGGTCCACACTCTGTAACCACAGCCAGGTCCCCAATCTCTGTAACCACAGCCAGGTCCCCCCTCTCTGTAACCACAGCCAGGTCCCCCCTCTCTGTAACCACAGCCAGGTCCCCACTCTCTGTAACCACAGCCAGGTCCCCCTCTCTGTAACCACAGCCAGGTCCCCACTCTCTGTAACCACAGCCAGGTCCCCACTCTCTGTAACCACAGCCAGGTCCCCAATCTCTGTAACCACAGCCAGGTCCCCACACTCTTTAACCACAGCCAGGTCCCCACACTGTAACCACAGCCAGGTCCCCACTCTCTGTAACCACAACCAGGTCCCCACACTCTTTAACCACAGCCAGGTCCCCACTCTCTGTAAACACAGCCAGGTCCCCACTCTCCCCCTCTCTTTCTCTTCTTTTTCTCATTCCTCTCTCTCTCTCTCTCTCTCTCTCTCTCTCTCTCTCTCTCTCTCTCTCTCTCTCTCTCTCTCTCTCTCTCTCTCTCTCTCGCTCACTCTCTCTCTCTCTCTGAAACATCTTGGTGTTCCAGCCTAACTTTGTCATCATTGAGTCGTTGTTACAAAGTATGTTTCCTTTCATTAATCCTTATATTATACCCGACACGAAGACACACAGTATCACACAGCAACCAGACAACAACAACAACAACAACAACATCAACAACAACAACTCACCCTGGCCCCTGGTTTGCCTGGTGGACCTGCTGGTCCTTGTTCTCCGCTGTCTCCCTAGAGAGGTGTCAAAGGGAATTACAAGAGAGAAGAGGAGGTTTGTTTTATTACACATTAATGCACGATAAAGGACATTAAAATGGAACCCAGAGGGCAAAACAGGTTGCATTGACATCACCGACATCATTGTAACCCAATTACTACCAGTTGTAATCTGGTTGTGATGGCGTCATAAAAACAGCTTTGCCTGCTGGGAAATATAATAAATGACAGGATACTCACCGGTCCACCAATGGGTCCAATGGGTCCTAGACCTCCTGCTTTGCCTTGCTCTCCCTACACAGAGACATCACAGTGAACAGGTCGTTACTGGATGGACAACTTGAAATGCATTTTAAATCAACTTGGATTTGATTTGGACTTACTGTTTTACCAGCAGATCCTATTGTTCCAAGAAGACCTGCCTCTCCAGAGCTACCCTGAAATAGAGCAACAGAAACAGAGTTTAGTGTCATAATCTCTCGTGGACAGAAACACGTACCATAGGATGGTATCGTAGTGTCTGTCAACAGACTGGGATGCTACAACTAACAAGGAACTTTGTACAATGTGCAGATTTTTTCATCACTGATTTGGGACATTTGGCCCGTAGACTTGCCCGAAACTTACAGGGGGGGAGAGCAGGGGGGGGGGAGCTACCGCCCGGATTCCATCACCATTGTACAATCTTTTCTAACACATTTCCTCCCACAACTTAGTTCTGTGTGTCTGAGATGAAATATATCAGGTCAGTGTCAGGACAGTCAGGTCAGTGTCAGGACAGTCAGGACAGTCAGGTCAGTGTCAGTGTCAGGACAGTCAGGTCAGTGTCAGGACAGTCAGGACAGTCAGGTCAGTGTCAGGACAGTCAGGTCAGTGTCAGTGTCAGGACAGTCAGGTCAGTGTCAGGACAGTCAGGTCAGTGTCAGGACAGTCAGGTCAGTGTCAGGACAGTCAGGTCAGTGTCAGGACAGTCAGGTCAGTGTCAGGACAGTCAGGTCAGTGTCAGGACAGTCAGGTCAGTGTCAGAACAGTCAGGTCAGTGTCAGGACAGTCAGGTCAGTGTCAGGACAGTCAGGTCAGGTCAGTGTCAGGACAGTCAGGTCAGTGTCAGGACAGTCAGGTCAGGTCAGTGTCAGGACAGTCAGGTCAGTGTCAGGACAGTCAGGTCAGTGTCAGGACAGTCAGGTCAGGGTCAGGACAGTCAGGTCAGTGTCAGGTCAGGACAGTCAGGTCAGTGTCAGTGTCAGGACAGTCAGGTCAGTGTCAGGTCAGTCAGGTCAGTGTCAGGACAGTCAGGTCAGGTCAGGTCAGTGTCAGGACAGTCAGGTCAGTGTCAGGACAGTCAGGTCAGGTCAGGTCAGTGTCAGGACAGTCAGGTCAGTGTCAGGACAGTCAGGTCAGGGTCAGGACAGTCAGGTCAGTGTCAGGACAGTCAGGTCAGGTCAGTGTCAGGTCAGTCTGGTCAGTGTCAGGACAGTCAGGTCAGGTCAGTGTCAGGACAGTCAGGTCAATGTCAGGACAGTCAGGTCAGGTCAGTGTCAGGACAGTCAGGTCAGTGTCAGGACAGTCAGGTCAGTGTCAGGACAGTCTGGTCAGTGTCAGGACAGTCTGGTCAGTGTCAGGACAGTCTGGTCAGTGTCAGGTCAGTCAGGTCAGGTCAGTGTCAGGACAGTCAGGTCAGTGTCAGGACAGTCAGGTCAGTGTCAGGACAGTCAGGTCAGTGTCAGGACAGTCAGGTCAGGTCAGGACAGTCAGGTCAGTGTCAGGTCAGTCAGGTCAGGTCAGTGTCAGGACAGTCTGGTCAATGTCAGGACAGTCAGGTCAGGTCAGTGTCAGGACAGTCAGGTCAGTGTCAGGACAGTCAGGTCAGTGTCAGGACAGTCTGGTCAGTGTCAGGACAGTCTGGTCAGTGTCAGGACAGTCAGGTCAGGTCAGTGTCAGGACAGTCAGGTCAGTGTCAGGACAGTCAGGTCAGTGTCAGGACAGTCTGGTCAGTGTCAGGTCAGTCAGGTCAGTGTCAGGACAGTCTGGTCAGTGTCAGGACAGTCAGGTCAGTGTCAGGACAGTCAGGTCAGTGTCAGGACAGTCAGGTCAGTGTCAGGACAGTCAGGTCAGGTCAGGACAGTCAGGTCAGTGTCAGGTCAGTCAGGTCAGGTCAGTGTCAGGACAGTCAGGTCAGTGTCAGTCTGGTCAGTGTCAGGACAGTCTGGTCAGTGTCAGGTCAGTCAGGTCAGGTCAGTGTCAGGACAGTCAGGTCAGTGTCAGGTCAGTGTCAGGTCAGGTCAGTGTCAGGACAGTCAGGTCAGGTCAGGTCAGGTCAGGTCAGGTCAGGTCAGTGTCAGGACAGTCAGGTCAGGTCAGGTCAGGTCAGGTCAGGTCAGTGTCAGGACAGTCAGGTCAGTGTCAGGACAGTCAGGTCAGTGTCAGGACAGTCAGGTCAGGTCAGTGTCAGGACAGTCAGGTCAGTGTCAGGACAGTCAGGTCAGTGTCAGGACAGTCAGGTCAGGTCAGTGTCAGGACAGTCAGGTCAGTGTCAGGTCAGTCAGGTCAGTGTCAGGACAGTCAGGTCAGGTCAGGTCAGTGTCAGGACAGTCAGGTCAGTGTCAGGACAGTCAGGTCAGTGTCAGGACAGTCAGGTCAGTGTCAGGACAGTCAGGACAGTCAGGTCAGGTCAGTGTCAGGACAGTCAGGTCAGGTCAGTGTCAGGTCAGTCAGGTCAGGTCAGTGTCAGGACAGTCAGGTCAGTGTCAGGACAGTCAGGTCAGGTCAGTGTCAGGACAGTCAGGTCAGTGTCAGGTCAGTGTCAGGTCAGGTCAGTGTCAGGACAGTCAGGTCAGGTCAGGTCAGGTCAGGTCAGTGTCAGGACAGTCAGGTCAGGTCAGGTCAGGTCAGGTCAGTGTCAGGACAGTCAGGTCAGTGTCAGGACAGTCAGGTCAGTGTCAGGACAGTCAGGTCAGGTCAGTGTCAGGACAGTCAGGTCAGTGTCAGGACAGTCAGGTCAGTGTCAGGACAGTCAGGTCAGGTCAGTGTCAGGACAGTCAGGTCAGTGTCAGGTCAGTCAGGTCAGTGTCAGGACAGTCAGGTCAGGTCAGGTCAGTGTCAGGACAGTCAGGTCAGTGTCAGGACAGTCAGGTCAGTGTCAGGACAGTCAGGTCAGTGTCAGGACAGTCAGGACAGTCAGGTCAGGTCAGTGTCAGGACAGTCAGGTCAGTGTCAGGACAGTCAGGTCAGTGTCAGGACAGTCAGGTCAGGGTCAGGACAGTCAGGTCAGTGTCAGGTCAGGACAGTCAGGTCAGTGTCAGGACAGTCAGGTCAGTGTCAGTGTCAGGACAGTCAGGTCAGTGTCAGGTCAGTCAGGTCAGTGTCAGGACAGTCAGGTCAGGTCAGGTCAGTGTCAGGACAGTCAGGTCAGTGTCAGGACAGTCAGGTCAGGTCAGTGTCAGGACAGTCAGGTCAGTGTCAGGACAGTCAGGTCAGGTCAGTGTCAGGACAGTCTGGTCAGGTCAGTGTCAGGACAGTCTGGTCAGGTCAGTGTCAGGACAGTCTGGTCAGGTCAGTGTCAGGACAGTCAGGTCAGGTCAGTGTCAGGACAGTCAGGTCAGGTCAGTGTCAGGACAGTCAGGTCAGTGTCAGGACAGTCAGGTCAGTGTCAGGACAGTCAGGTCAGTGTCAGGACAGTCTGGTCAGTGTCAGGACAGTCTGGTCAGTGTCAGGTCAGTCAGGTCAGGTCAGTGTCAGGACAGTCAGGTCAGTGTCAGGACAGTCAGGTCAGTGTCAGGACAGTCAGGTCAGGTCAGGACAGTCAGGTCAGTGTCAGGTCAGTCAGGTCAGGTCAGTGTCAGGACAGTCAGGTCAGTGTCAGGACAGTCTGGTCAGTGTCAGGACAGTCTGGTCAGTGTCAGGACAGTCTGGTCAGTGTCAGGTCAGTCAGGTCAGGTCAGTGTCAGGACAGTCAGGTCAGTGTCAGGACAGTCAGGTCAGTGTCAGGACAGTCAGGTCAGGTCAGTGTCAGGACAGTCAGGTCAGTGTCAGGACAGTCAGGTCAGTGTCAGGACAGTCAGGTCAGTGTCAGGTCAGTGTCAGGTCAGGTCAGTGTCAGGACAGTCAGGTCAGGTCAGGTCAGGTCAGGTCAGTGTCAGGACAGTCAGGTCAGGTCAGGTCAGGTCAGTGTCAGGACAGTCAGGTCAGGTCAGTGTCAGGACAGTCTGGTCAGTGTCAGGACAGTCAGGTCAGGTCAGTGTCAGGACAGTCAGGTCAGTGTCAGGACAGTCAGGTCAGGGTCAGGACAGTCAGGTCAGTGTCAGGACAGTCAGGTCAGTGTCAGGACAGTCAGGTCAGGTCAGTGTCAGGACAGTCAGGTCAGTGTCAGGACAGTCAGGTCAGTGTCAGGACAGTCAGGTCAGTGTCAGGACAGTCAGGTCAGTGTCAGGACAGTCAGGTCAGTGTCAGGACAGTCAGGTCAGGTCAGTGTCAGGACAGTCAGGTCAGGTCAGTGTCAGGACAGTCTGGTCAGTGTCAGGACAGTCAGGTCAGGTCAGTGTCAGGACAGTCAGGTCAGTGTCAGGACAGTCAGGTCAGTGTCAGGACAGTCAGGTCAGTGTCAGGACAGTCAGGTCAGTGTCAGGACAGTCAGGTCAGGTCAGTGTCAGGACAGTCAGGTCAGGTCAGTGTCAGGACAGTCAGGTCAGTGTCAGGACAGTCAGGTCAGGTCAGTGTCAGGACAGTCAGGTCAGTGTCAGGACAGTCAGGTCAGTGTCAGGACAGTCTGGTCAGTGTCAGGACAGTCTGGTCAGTGTCAGGTCAGTCAGGTCAGGTCAGTGTCAGGACAGTCAGGTCAGTGTCAGGACAGTCAGGTCAGTGTCAGGACAGTCAGGTCAGTGTCAGGACAGTCAGGTCAGTGTCAGGACAGTCTGGTCAGTGTCAGGACAGTCTGGTCAGTGTCAGGTCAGTCAGGTCAGGTCAGTGTCAGGACAGTCAGGTCAGTGTCAGGACAGTCAGGTAAGTGTCAGGTCAGTGTCAGGACAGTCAGGTCAGGTCAGTGTCAGGACAGTCAGGTCAGTGTCAGGACAGTCAGGTCAGTGTCAGGACAGTCAGGTCAGTGTCAGGACAGTCTGGTCAGTGTCAGGACAGTCTGGTCAGTGTCAGGTCAGTCAGGTCAGGTCAGTGTCAGGACAGTCAGGTCAGTGTCAGGACAGTCAGGTCAGTGTCAGGACAGTCAGGTCAGTGTCAGGACAGTCAGGTCAGGTCAGTGTCAGGACAGTCAGGTCAGTGTCAGGACAGTCAGGTCAGTGTCAGGTCAGTGTCAGGACAGTCAGGTCAGGTCAGTGTCAGGACAGTCAGGTCAGTGTCAGGACAGTCAGGTCAGTGTCAGGACAGTCAGGTCAGTGTCAGGTCAGGTCAGTGTCAGGACAGTCAGGTCAGTGTCAGGACAGTCTGGTCAGTGTCAGGACAGTCTGGTCAGTGTCAGGACAGTCAGGTCAGTGTCAGGTCAGGTCAGGTCAGTGTCAGGTCAGGTCAGTGTCAGGACAGTCAGGTCAGTGTCAGGACAGTCAGGTCAGTGTCAGGTCAGGTCAGTGTCAGGACAGTCAGGTCAGTGTCAGGACAGTCAGGTCAGTGTCAGGACAGTCAGGTCAGTGTCAGGACAGTCTGGTCAGTGTCAGGACAGTCAGGTCAGGTCAGGTCAGGTCAGTGTCAGGACAGTCAGGTCAGTGTCAGGACAGTCAGGTCAGGTCAGGTCAGGTCAGTGTCAGGACAGTCAGGTCAGGTCAGGTCAGGTCAGGTCAGTGTCAGGACAGTCAGGTCAGGTCAGGTCAGGTCAGTGTCAGGACAGTCAGGTCAGGTCAGGTCAGGTCAGTGTCAGGACAGTCAGGTCAGTGTCAGGACAGTCAGGTCAGTGTCAGGACAGTCAGGTCAGGTCAGGTCAGGTCAGTGTCAGGACAGTCAGGTCAGGTCAGGTCAGGTCAGGTCAGGTCAGGTCAGTGTCAGTGTCAGGACAGTCAGGTCAGTGTCAGGACAGTCAGGTCAGGTCAGGTCAGGTCAGTGTCAGGACAGTCAGGTCAGGTCAGGTCAGGTCAGGTCAGGGTCAGGTCAGTCAGGTCAGTGTCAGGACAGTCAGGTCAGGTCAGGTCAGGTCAGTGTCAGAACAGTCAGGTCAGGTCAGGTCAGTGTCAGGACAGTCAGGTCAGGTCAGGTCAGTGTCAGGACAGTCAGGTCAGTGTCAGGACAGTCAGGTCAGGTCAGGTCAGGTCAGGTCAGTGTCAGGACAGTCAGGTCAGGTCAGGTCAGTGTCAGGTCAGTCAGGTCAGTGTCAGGACAGTCAGGTCAGTGTCAGGACAGTCAGGTCAGTGTCAGGTCAGTGTCAGGACAGTGTCAGGACAGTCAGGTCAGTGTCAGGTCAGTGTCAGGTCAGTGTCAGGTCAGTGTCAGGACAGTCAGGTCAGTGTCAGGTCAGTGTCAGGACAGTCAGGTCAGTGTCAGGACAGTCAGGGCAGTGTCAGGTCAGGTCAGTGTCAGGACAGTCAGGTCAGTGTCAGGACAGTCAGGTCAGTGTCAGGACAGTAAGGTCAGTGTCAGGTCAGGTCAGGTCAGGTCAGGTCAGTGTCAGGTCAGGTCAGGTCAGGTCAGTGTCAGGACAGTGTCAGGACAGTCAGGTCAGTGTCAGGACAGTCAGGTCAGGTCAGGTCAGGTCAGGTCAGTGTCAGGACAGTCAGGTCAGTGTCAGGACAGTAAGGTCAGTGTCAGGTCAGGTCAGTGTCAGGACAGTCAGGTCAGTGTCAGGACAGTCAGGTCAGTGTCAGGACAGTAAGGTCAGTGTCAGGTCAGGTCAGGTCAGGTCAGGTCAGTGTCAGGTCAGGTCAGGTCAGGTCAGTGTCAGGACAGTGTCAGGACAGTCAGGTCAGTGTCAGGACAGTCAGGTCAGGTCAGGTCAGGTCAGGTCAGTGTCAGGACAGTCAGGTCAGTGTCAGGACAGGTCAGGTCAGGTCAGGTCAGGTCAGTGTCAGGACAGTCAGGTCAGTGTCAGGACAGTCAGGTCAGGTCAGGTCAGGTCAGTGTCAGGACAGTCAGGTCAGGTCAGGTCAGGTCAGGTCAGGTCAGGTCAGGTCAGGTCAGTGTCAGGTCAGGTCAGGTCAGTGTCAGGACAGTCAGGTCAGTGTCAGGACAGTCAGGTCAGGTCAGGTCAGGTCAGTGTCAGGACAGTCAGGTCAGGTCAGGTCAGGTCAGGTCAGGTCAGTGTCAGGACAGTCAGGTCAGTGTCAGGACAGTCAGGTCAGGTCAGGTCAGGTCAGTGTCAGGACAGTCAGGTCAGGTCAGGTCAGGTCAGGTCAGGGTCAGGTCAGTCAGGTCAGTGTCAGGACAGTCAGGTCAGGTCAGGTCAGGTCAGTGTCAGAACAGTCAGGTCAGGTCAGGTCAGTGTCAGGACAGTCAGGTCAGGTCAGGTCAGGTCAGTGTCAGGACAGTCAGGTCAGTCAGGTCAGTGTCAGGACAGTCAGGTCAGGTCAGTGTCAGGACAGTCAGGTCAGTGTCAGGTCAGGTCAGTGTCAGGACAGTCAGGTCAGTCAGGTCAGTGTCAGGACAGTCAGGTCAGGTCAGGTCAGGTCAGTGTCAGGACAGTCTGGTCAGTGTCAGGACAGTCAGGTCAGTGTCAGGTCAGGTCAGGTCAGGTCAGTGTCAGGTCAGGTCAGGTCAGTGTCAGGTCAGGTCAGGTCAGTGTCAGGTCAGTGTCAGGTCAGTGTCAGGACAGTCTGGTCAGTGTCAGGACAGTCAGGTCAGTGTCAGGACAGGTCAGGTCAGTGTCAGGACAGTCAGGTCAGTGTCAGGACAGTAAGGTCAGTGTCAGGTCAGGTCAGGTCAGGTCAGGTCAGTGTCAGGTCAGGTCAGGTCAGTGTCAGGACAGTCAGGTCAGTGTCAGGACAGTCAGGTCAGGTCAGGTCAGGTCAGGTCAGGTCAGGTCAGGTCAGGTCAGTGTCAGGACAGTCAGGTCAGTGTCAGGACAGGTCAGGTCAGGTCAGGTCAGGTCAGGTCAGTGTCAGGTCAGGTCAGGTCAGTGTCAGGACAGTGTCAGGACAGTCAGGTCAGGTCAGGTCAGGTCAGTGTCAGGACAGTCAGGTCAGGTCAGGTCAGGTCAGGTCAGGTCAGGTCAGTGTCAGGACAGTCAGGTCAGGTCAGTGTCAGGTCAGGTCAGGTCAGGTCAGTGTCAGGACAGTCAGGTCAGGTCAGTGTCAGGACAGTCAGGTCAGTGTCAGGACAGTCAGGTCAGGTCAGGTCAGGTCAGGTCAGGTCAGGTCAGTGTCAGGACAGTCAGGTCAGGTCAGGTCAGTGTCAGGACAGTCAGGTCAGGTCAGTGTCAGGACAGTCAGGTCAGTGTCAGGACAGTCAGGTCAGGTCAGGTCAGGTCAGTGTCAGGAAAGTCAGGTCAGGTCAGGTCAGGTCAGTGTCAGGACAGGTCAGGTCAGTGTCAGGACAGTCAGGTCAGGTCAGGTCAGTGTCAGGACAGGTCAGGTCAGTGTCAGGACAGGTCAGGTCAGTGTCAGGACAGGTCAGGTCAGTGTCAGGTCAGGTCAGGTCAGTGTCAGGACAGTCAGGTCAGTGTCAGGACAGTCAGGTCAGGTCAGGTCAGGTCAGTGTCAGGACAGGTCAGGTCAGTGTCAGGACAGTCAGGTCAGTGTCAGGACAGTCAGGTCAGGTCAGGTCAGGTCAGTGTCAGGACAGTCAGGTCAGTGTCAGGTCAGGTCAGGTCAGGTCAGGTCAGTGTCAGGACAGTCAGGTCAGTGTCAGGACAGTCAGGTCAGGTCAGGTCAGGTCAGGTCAGGTCAGGTCAGTGTCAGGACAGTCAGGTCAGTGTCAGGACAGTCAGGTCAGGTCAGGTCAGGTCAGGTCAGGTCAGGTCAGGTCAGGTCAGTGTCAGGACAGTCAGGTCAGGTCAGTGTCAGGACAGGTCAGGTCAGTGTCAGGACAGTCAGGTCAGGTCAGTGTCAGGTCAGGTCAGGTCAGGTCAGGTCAGGTCAGGTCAGGTCAGTGTCAGGACAGTCAGGTCAGGTCAGGTCAGGTCAGGTCAGGTCAGGTCAGGTCAGTGTCAGGACAGTCAGGTCAGGTCAGTGTCAGGACAGTCAGGTCAGGTCAGGTCAGGTCAGGTCAGTGTCAGGACAGTCAGGTCAGGTCAGGTCAGGTCAGGTCAGTGTCAGGACAGTCAGGTCAGTGTCAGGACAGGTCAGGTCAGTGTCAGGACAGTCAGGTCAGTGTCAGGACAGTCAGGTCAGGTCAGGTCAGGTCAGGTCAGTGTCAGGACAGTAAGGTCAGTGTCAGGTCAGGTCAGGTCAGGTCAGGTCAGTGTCAGGTCAGTCAGGTCAGGTCAGGTCAGGTCAGGTCAGTGTCAGGACAGTCAGGTCAGTGTCAGGACAGTCAGGTCAGTGTCAGGACAGTCAGGTCAGGTCAGGTCAGGTCAGGTCAGGTTAGGTCAGGTCAGGTCAGGTCAGGACAGTAAGGTCAGTGTCAGGTCAGTGTCAGGACAGTCAGGTCAGTGTCAGGACAGTCAGGTCAGGTCAGGTCAGGTCAGTGTCAGGACAGTGTCAGGTCAGTGTCAGGACAGTCAGGTCAGGTCAGGTCAGGTCAGTGTCAGGACAGTGTCAGGACAGTGTCAGGTCAGTGTCAGGACAGTCAGGTCAGGTCAGGTCAGTGTCAGGACAGTGTCAGGTCAGTGTCAGGACAGTCAGGTCAGGTCAGGTCAGGTCAGGTCAGTGTCAGGACAGTCAGGTCAGGTCAGGTCAGGTTAGGTCAGGACAGTTACAGTGAGGGAAAAAAGTATTTGATCCCCTGCTGATTTTGTACGTTTGCCCACTAACAAAGAAATGATCCATCTATAATTGTAATGGGAGCTTTATTTGAACAGTGAGAGACAGAATAACAACATCAAAAATCCAGAAAAACGCATGTCAAATATGCTATAAATTGATTTGCATTTTAATGAGGGAAATAAGTATTTGACCCCCTCTCAATCAGAAAGATTTCTGTCTCCCAGATGTCTTTCATACAGGTAACGAGCTGAGATTAGGAGCACAGTCTTAAAGGGAGTGCTCCTCATCTCATTTTGTTACCTGCATAACAGACACCTGTCCACAGAAGCAATCAATCAATCAGATTCCGAACTCTCCACCATGGCCAAGACCAAAGAGCTCTCCAAGGATGTCAGGGACAAGATTGTAGACCTACACAAGGCTAGAATGGGCTACAAGACCATCGCCAAGCAGCTTGGTGAGAAGGTGACAACAGTTGGTGTGATTATTCGCAAATGGAAGAAACACAAAAGAACTGTCAATCTCCCTTGGCCTGGGGCTCCATGCAAGATCTCACCTCGTGGAGTTGCAATGATCATCAGAACAGTGAGGAATCAGCCCAGAACTACACTTGTCAATGATCTCAAGGCAGCTGAGACCATAGTCCCCAAGAAAACAATTGTTAACACACTATGCCGTGAAGGACTGAAATCCTGCAGCACCCGCAAGGTCCCCCTGCTCAAGAAAGCACATGTACATGCCCGTCTGAAGTTTGCCAATGAACATCTGAATGATTCCGAGGACAACTGTGTGAAAGTGTCAAATCAAATCAAATCAAATGTTATTTGTCACATACACATGGTTAGCAGATGTTAATGCGAGTGTAGCGAAATGCTTGTGCTTCTAGTTCCGACAATGCAGTAATAACCAACAAGTAATCTAACTGACAATTCCAAAACTACTGTCTTATACACACAAGTGTAGGGGGATAAAGAATATGTACATAAAGATATATGAATGAGTGATGTACAGAGCGGCATAGGCAAGATACAGTAGATGGTATTGAGTACAGTATATACATATGAGATGAGTATGTAAACAAAGTGGCATAGTTAAAGTGGCTAGTGATACATGTATTACATAAGGATGCAGTAGATGATAGAGTACAGTATATACGTATACATATGAGATGAACGATGTAGGGTATGTAAACATTACATTAGGTAGCATTGTTTGTGTGGAGATTCTACTTTGTCTCTATACTGACACTTAGCTTGTTTGATTGCCTTGCGGAGGGAATAGCTACACTGTTTGTATTCGGTCATGTTTCCAGTCACCTTGCCCTGGTTAAAAACAGTGGTTCGCGCTTTCAGTTTTACGCAAATGCTGCCATCAATCCACGGTTTCTGGTTTGGGAATGTTTTAATCGTTGCTATGGGAACGACATCTTCAACGCACGTTCTAATGAACTCGCACACCGAATCAGCGTATTCGTCAATGTTGTTGTCTGACGCAATACGAAACATATCCCAGTCCACGTGATGGAAGCAGTCTTGGAGTGTGGAATCAGATTGGTCGGACCAGTGTTGGACAGACCTCAGCGTGGGAGCTTCTTGTTTTAGTTTCTGTCTGTAGGCAGGGATCAACAAAATGGAGCCGTGGTCAGCTTTTCCGAAAGGAGGGCGGTGCAGGGCCTTATATGCGTCGCGGAAGTTAGAATAGCAATGATCCAAGGTTTTGCCAGCCCTGGTTGCGCAATCGATATGCTGATACAATTTAGGGAGTCTTGTTTTCAGATTAGCCTTGTTAAAATCCCCAGCTACAATGAATGCAGCCTCAGGATGTATGGATTCCAATTTGCAAAGGGTCAAATAAAGTTCGTTCAGAGCCATCGATGTGTCTGCTTGGGGGGGAATATATACGGCTGTGATTATAATCGAAGAGAATTCCCTTGGTAGATAATGCGGTCTACATTTGATTGTGAGGAATTCTAAATCAGGTGAACAGAAGGACTTGAGTTCCTGTATGTTGTTGTGGCCACACCACGTCTCGTTAGCCATAAGGCATACGTCCCCGCCCCTCTTCTTACCAGAAAGATGTTTGTTTCTGTCGGCGCCATGCGTGGAGGAACCAGCTGGCTGCACCGACTCCGATAGCGTCTCTCCAGTGAGCCATGTTTCCGTGAAGCAAAGAACGTTACAGTCTCTGATGTCCCTCTGGAATGCTACCCTTGCTCGGATTTCATCAACCTTGTTGTCAAGAGACTGGACATTGGCGAGAAGAATGCTAGGGAGTGGTGCACGATGTGCCCGTCTCCGGAGTCTGACCAGAAGACCGCTTCATTTCCCTCTTTTACGAAGTCATTTTTTTGGGTCGCCGGCTGGGATCCATTCCGTTGTCCTGGGTGAAAGGCAGAACACAGGATCCGCTTCGTGAAAGTCATATTCTTGGTCGTACTGATGGTGAGTTGACGCTGCTCTTATATTCAGTAGTTCTTCTCGACTGTATGTAATGAAACCTAAGATGACCTGGGGTACTAATGTAAGAAATAACACGTAAAAAAAAACAAAAAACTGCATAGTTTCCTAGAAACGCAAAGCGAGGCGGCCATCTCTGTCGGCGCCGGAAGTTGTTGTGGTCAGATGAAACCAAAATGGAGCTCTTTGCCATTACTCAACTCGCCATGTTTGGAGGAGGAGGAATGCTGCCTATGACCCCAAGAACATCATCCCCACCGTCAAACATGGAGGTGGAAACATTATGCTTTGGGGGTGTTTTTCTGCTAAGGGGACAGGACAACATCACCGCATCAAAGGGACGATGGACAGGGCCATGTACCGTCAAATCTTGGGTGAGAACCTCCTTCCCTCAGCCAGGGCATTGAAAATGGGTCGTGGATGGGTATTCCAGCATGACAATGACCCAAAACACATGGCCAAGGCAACAAAGGAGTGGCTCAAGAAGAAGCACATTAAGGTCCTGGAGTGGCCTAGCCAGTCTCCAGACCTTAATCCCATAGAAAATCTGTGGAGGGAGTTGAAGGTTCGAGTTGCCAAACGTCAGCCTTGAAATCTTAATGACTTGGAGAAGATCTGCAAAGAGGAGTAGGACAAACTCACCCCTGAGATGTGTGCAAATCTGGTGGCCAACTACAAGAAACATCTGACCTCTGTGATTGCCGACAAGGGTTTTGCCACCAAGTACCAAGTCATGTTTTGGAGGGGTCAAATAATTATTTCCCTCATTAAAATGCAAATCAATTTATAACATTTTTGACATGTGTTTTTCTGGATTTTTTGTTGTTATTCTGTCTCTCACTGTTCAAATAAACCTACCATTAAAATTATAGACTGATCATTTCTGTATTAGTGGGCAAACATACAAAATCAGCAGGGGATCAAATACTTTTTCCCCTCACTGTAGGTCAGTACCCATGCTCTTATCCAGCTGCAGCTCCTCAGTGACATAGATTAGCTCTATTTGTCAAAAGGGTTGAGTTTATGGCACAGAGTAATTAATGCCCATTGGCTGTAGATGAATTGATGTAAGTGGTGCATTGTGGGTGAATTAGGAATTAGAATACTATTTTAATAGGATCTCTATGATGCCTACCTTCTCTCCACCAGTTCCTTTAGAGCCAGGAGAACCAGGTAATCCCTAGAGAGGAAACACAACATTGCCAATCAAAATCAATCTAGAGTAAAGAGAATTATCATGTAAATACCTAGAATACATTTGACCAAACCACTCATCCATGTATTATCCATTTCAAAGATGTTGTTGAAAACATGAAAATCTCAAAATCTCGTAAAACAAAAGAACCTACACAATGGTGGTTGTCAATCAGAAACAATTATCTCATGTTATAATTATTATGTTATTTCACATCAGGATTACAATATGGGAGGCTGAGGAGGATTACACAGGCGCAACCAATCAGAACACATGTTAGTGTGAGGTCAAAGGTCATACTTACAGGAAGTCCCTGAAGCCCCACCTCCCCTGGAGACCCAGCCTTGCCAATGGTGCCCTGTGGAGAAAGAGAGTTATGTGAGTTAAGATGAATTTTTGACATCACAGTTATAATCCTAACTTGATTTGACAACTCCTGCTGATTCCTCTGTTCAAACAGTATGAATCCCATTTTATAGTAGACTTTTCAGAATGCTGTGATCTCCATTGCCAAGCCAATAGAAATCGCTGCAGAAAAGAATCACTGTAGACCTATGAGAGGGCACAGCAGAACTAGAACGATGCATCTAAACATCTTACAGTAGGTCCTGTCCATACCTTTCCACCTGGCAATCCAGGAATACCTTCACGGCCATCCACTCCTGACAAACCCTAGACATGAACAAAGAACCACGACAATTATTCCATGACAAGTGTTAATGTTCCAAGAAGGTTCTATGAATGGTTCTGTGTCTTAAATGATTCTAAGAGTCTAAGAATACACAACAGACAGGATATGCTTTACATTTTCCACCACCAAGACTGATTGTTTATGCTGTGATACAATAGTCACAGTAATACTTACACCCTTTCCCTTGGGCCCAGGAAGACCTGTGATTCCTCTTCCACCTTGAGATCCCTAGATAACAACACAATAGGATAAAGAACCAATCAGGGCATCAGCATTACACCATCACCACCACCCCAGACAGTGACTAAAGACAAGAATCAATTTGTCCATGTGAAACCATGGTAGGTGCATGTTTTACTCTGAAACCCACCTCATCACCTTTAGGACCAGACTCTCCCATCACGCCCCTCTGGCCTTGGTCACCCTAACAAGAGACAGCATCATCATATTGTAAGACAAAACCTTTTTACAGATGTTTAATCATGTCCTTCATTGAGAACACAACACATAATGTCATGTGAACAGTGCCGTATTCCTGAAACACTCACCTTTCCAGAGGTCTAACATTAGTGAAATCATAATGAACAGGAGAAGGGGATTATGGGAGAATACTTACAGTGGCTCCTTCAACACCCTGGGGACCTGGATCTCCATCATGTCCTCGTGCTCCCTGTCACAACACCAGGGGTATATTAGCATTAAGATGACAGAGAGGATTGAAATACAATTCACTTCAAAGAGTGACTCTTACCAGTCCACCTTTGGGCCCCATCATTCCAGTGGAGCCTCTGATTCCCTGAGGACCCTGGAATCACACAACAGCAGAAAGACAAACTGTCACAAACTGTCACCATAGACAGTCTGTTCTATTATCACTACAGACAGTCTGTTCTATTATCACTACAGACAGTCTGTTCTATTATCAATACAGACAGTCTGTTATATTATCACTACAGACAGTCTGTTCTATTATCACTATAGACAGTCTGTTCTATTATCACTATAGACAGTCTGTTATAATATCACTACAGACAGTCTGTTATATTATCACTACAGACAGTCTGTTCTATTATCACTACAGACAGTATGTTATATTATCACTACACAGTCTGTTCTATTATCACTACAAACAGTCTGTTATATTATCACTACAGACAGTCTGTTCTATTATCGCTACAGACAGTCTGTTCTATTATCACTACAGACGGTCTGTTCTATTATCACTACAGACAGTCTGTTCTATTATCACTACAGACAGTCTGTTATATTATCACTACAGACAGTCTGTTATATTATCGCTACAGACAGTCTGTTCTATTATCACTACAGACAGTCTGTTCTATTATCACTACAGACAGTCTGTTCTATTATCACTACAGACAGTCTGTTATATTATCACTACAGACAGTCTGTTCTATTATCACTACAGACAGTCTGTTCTATTATCACTAGACAGTCTGTTCTATTAATCACTACAGACAGTCTGTTCTATTATCACTACAGACAACCTGTTATATTATCACTAGACAGTCTGTTCTATTATCACTACAGACAGTCTGTTCTATTATCACTACAGACAGTCTGTTATATTACCACTACAGACAGTCTGTTCTATTATCACTACAGAGAGTCTGTTCTATTATCACTACAGACAGTCTGTTCTATTATCACTACAGACAGTCTGTTCTATTATCACTACAGACAGTCTGTTATAATATCACTACAGACAGTCTGTTCTATTATCACTAGACAGTCTGTTCTATTAATCACTACAGACAGTCTGTTCTATTATCACTACAGACAGTCTGTTATATTACCACTACAGACAGTCTGTTCTATTATCACTACAGACAGTCTGTTCTATTATCACTACAGACAGTCTGTTATATTATCACTACAGACAGTCTGTTATATTATCACTACAGACAGTCTGTTCTATTATCACTACAGACAGTCTGTTCTATTATCACTACAGACAGTCTGTTATATTATCACTACAGACAGTCTGTTCTATTATCACTACAGACAGTCTGTTCTATTATCACAACAGACAGTCTGTTCTATTACCACTACAGACAGTCTGTTATATTATCACTACAGACAGTCTGTTATTTTATCACTACAGACAGTCTGTTCTATTATCACTATAGACAGTCTGTTCTATTATCTGTTAAGGGTAGGTTAATGAGCGTATCAAACCGTTGGGCCCTGGGATCCGAGGTCCCCTGTGGTTCCCTGGTCACCCTCTTCACCCTAGAGAGAGAGAGAGGTAACATGCAGACATCAGTAAGATGAACAGCTGCGTATGACAGAGACATTAAAACATAAGTAGGTACATTTATAGGAGGATAGAAAGATGGATTTCAAATGTAAGCTGTTTCAAAACAACTTTAATGGCCGCAAAACAACTCCCATGGGCTTTAAACCAATGTTCCTACAGCCTTGTTGACTCAGATACATGACACACGTTTCAATGAAATTGACTCTACTGCTGATCACATTGCCAAAGGTGTGAGTGCTGTCAGCTGTCAGAGACTACACGCTTTGACTTGTGAGTAAAAAGCATGTTCTACACCAGACACCCTTCAATAGAGCCACTAAGCAAGGCTGAATTCTATACATGGAGAAAGTCATTTACAGTCCATGGATACATGGAGTCTTGAATCCAGACAGACAGACAGTCAATGGAGTTATAGGCCACGAGGTGATGAAGTGACTTGGGTATAGAACTGAACTTAGTTCCTTATATATGGATGTATGGAACCATTACAGGGCTGAGTGTGGATGTGTTAGCATGGCATTCCACATCAACCATAACCCCTGCATCACTAACATGGGTCTGCGTCCCAAATCACACCCTAATCCCTATAAAGTGATCTACTTTTGACCAGGGCCCATAGGGCTGTGTTCATAAATAGAGCACTATGTAGGGAATGAGGTGTCATTGGCGACGCAGGCATGGAAATAGATTACTTTCAGGCAACATATCACTCACAGCCTTTCTAAATGCAATGAGGCAAAAAAATGAAAAGGTGTGAGGTTTATGTTGTGCAGAGATCCTATAGCATGTAGAGATCCTATAGCATGTAGAGATCCTATAGCAGGTAGAGATCCTATAGCAGGCAGAGATCCTATAGCAGGTAGAGATCCTATAGCAGGCAGAGATCCTATAGCAGGTAGAGATCCTATAGCAGGTAGAGATCCTATAGCAGGTAGAGATCCTACAGCAGGTAGAGATCCTATAGCAGGTAGAGATCCTATAGCAGGTAGAGATCCTATAGCAGGCAGAGATCCTATAGCAGGTAGAGATCCTATAGCAGGCAGAGATCCTATAGCAGGTAGAGATCCTATAGCAGGTAGAGATCCTATAGCAGGTAGAGATCCTATAGCATGTAGAGATCCTATAGCAGGTAGAGATCCTATAGCAGGTAGAAATCCTATAGCAGGTAGAAATCCTATAGCAGGTAGAGATCCTATAGCAGGTAGAGATCCTATAGCAGGTAGAAATCCTATAGCAGGTAGAGATCCTATAGCATGTAGTGATCCTATAGCATGTAGAGATCCTATAGCAGGTAGAGATCCTATAGCATGTAGAGATCCTATAGCAGGTAGAAATCCTATAGCAGGTAGAGATCCTATAGCAGGTAGAGATCCTATAGCAGGTAGAAATCCTATAGCATGTAGAGATCCTATAGCAGGTAGAGATCCTATAGCATGTAGAGATCCTATAGCAGGTAGAAATCCTATAGCAGGTAGAGATCCTATAGCAGGTAGAGATCCTATAGCAGGTAGAAATCCTATAGCATGTAGAGATCCTATAGCAGGTAGAAATCCTATAGCAGGTAGAGATCCTATAGCAGGTAGAGATCCTATAGCAGGTAGAAATCCTATAGCAGGCAGAGATCCTATAGCATGTAGAGATCCTATAGCAGGTAGAAATCCTATAGCAGGTAGAGATCCTATAGCAGGTAGAGATCCTATAGCATGTAGAGATCCTATAGCAGGTAGAGATCCTATAGCAGGTAGAGATCATATAGCAGGTAGAAATCCTATAGCAGGTAGAGATCCTATAGCAGGTAGAGATCCTATAGCAGGTAGAGATCCTATAGCAGGTAGAGATCCTATAGCATGTAGACAGGTCAAGATCCTATAGCAGGTAGAGATCCTATAGCATGTAGAGATCCTATAGCAGGCAGAGATCCTATAGCAGGTAGAGATCATATAGCATGTAGAGATCCTATAGCAGGTAGAGATCCTATAGCAGGTAGAGATCCTATAGCATGTAGACAGGTCGAGATCCTATAGCAGGCAGAGATCCTATAGCAGGTAGAGATCATATAGCAGGTAGAGATCCTATAGCAGGTAGAGATCCTATAGCATGTAGAGATCCTATAGCAAGTAGAGATCCTATAGCATGTAGACAGGTAGAGATCCTATAGCATGTAGAGATCCTATAGCATGTAGAGATCCTATAGCAGGCAGAGATCCTATAGCAGGTAGAGATCCTATAGCATGTAGACAGGTGGAGATCCTGTAGCAGGTAGAGATCCTATAGCATGTAGAGATCCTATAGCAGGCAGAGATCCTATAGCAGGTAGAGATCCTATAGCATGTAGAGATCCTATAGCATGTAGAGATCCTATAGCATGTAGAGATCCTATAGCAGGTAGAGATCCTATAGCAGGTAGAGATCCTATAGCATGTAGACAGGTCGAGATCCTATAGCAGGTAGAGATCCTATAGCAGGCAGAGATCCTATAGCAGGTAGAGATCATATAGCAGGTAGAGATCCTATAGCAGGTAGAGATCCTATAGCATGTAGACAGGTCGAGATCCTATAGCAGGTAGAGATCCTATAGCATGTAGAGATCCTATAGCAGGCAGAGATCCTATAGCAGGTAGAGATCCTATAGCATGTAGAGATCCTATAGCATGTAGAGATCCTATAGCAGGTAGAGATCCTATAGCATGTAGAGATCCTATAGCAGGTAGAGATCCTATAGCAGGTAGAGATCATATAGCAGGTAGAAATCCTATAGCAGGTAGAAATCCTATAGCAGGTAGAGATCCTATAGCAGGTAGAGATCTTATAGCAGGTAGAGATCCTATAGCATGTAGAGATCCTATAGCAGGTAGAAATCCTATAGCAGGTAGAGATCCTATAGCATGTAGAGATCCTATAGCAAGTAGAGATCCTATAGCATGTAGAGATCCTATAGCAGGTAGAGATCCTATAGCATGTAGAGATCCTATAGCAGGTAGAAATCCTATAGCAGGTAGAGATCCTATAGCATGTAGACAGGTCGAGATCCTATAGCAGGTAGAGATCCTATAGCATGTAGAGATCCTATAGCAGGCAGAGATCCTATAGCAGGTAGAGATCCTATAGCATGTAGAGATCCTATAGCATGTAGAGATCCTATAGCAGGTAGAGATCCTATAGCATGTAGAGATCCTATAGCAGGTAGAGACCCTATAGCAGGTAGAGATCCTATAGCATGTAGAGATCCTATAGCATGTAGAGATCCTATAGCATGTAGAGATCCTATAGCAGGTAGAGATCCTATAGCAGGTAGAGATCCTATAGCATGTAGACAGGTCGAGATCCTATAGCAGTTAGAGATCCTATAGCAGGCAGAGATCCTATAGCAGGTAGAGATCATATAGCAGGTAGAGATCCTATAGCAGGTAGAGATCCTATAGCATGTAGACAGGTCGAGATCCTATAGCAGGTAGAGATCCTATAGCATGTAGAGATCCTATAGCAGGCAGAGATCCTATAGCAGGTAGAGATCCTATAGCATGTAGAGATCCTATAGCATGTAGAGATCCTATAGCATGTAGACAGGTCGAGATCCTATAGCAGGTAGAGATCCTATAGCAGGCAGAGATCCTATAGCAGGTAGAGATCATATAGCAGGTAGAGATCCTATAGCAGGTAGAGATCCTATAGCATGTAGAGATCCTATAGCATGTAGAGATCCTATAGCATGTAGACAGGTCGAGATCCTATAGCAGGTAGAGATCCTATAGCAGGCAGAGATCCTATAGCAGGTAGAGATCATATAGCAGGTACAGATCCTATAGCAGGTAGAGATCCTATAGCATGTAGACAGGTGGAGATCCTATAGCAGGTAGAGATCCTATAGCATGTAGACAGGTCGAGATCCTATAGCAGGTAGAGATCCTATAGCATGTAGAGATCCTATAGCAGGCAGAGATCCTATAGCAGGTAGAGATCCTATAGCATGTAGAGATCCTATAGCATGTAGAGATCCTATAGCATGTAGACAGGTCGAGATCCTATAGCAGGTAGAGATCCTATAGCAGGCAGAGATCCTATAGCAGGTAGAGATCATATAGCAGGTAGAGATCCTATAGCAGGTAGAGATCCTATAGCATGTAGACAGGTCGAGATCCTATAGCAGGTAGAGATCCTATAGCATGTAGAGATCCTATAGCAGGCAGAGATCCTATAGCAGGTAGAGATCCTATAGCATGTAGAGATCCTATAGCATGTAGAGATCCTATAGCAGGTAGAGATCCTATAGCAGGTAGAGATCCTATAGCAGGTAGAGATCCTATAGCAGGTAGAGATCATATAGCAGGTAGAAATCCTATAGCAGGTAGAAATCCTATAGCAGGTAGAGATCCTATAGCAGGTAGAGATCCTATAGCAGGTAGAGATCCTATAGCATGTAGAGATCCTATAGCAGGTAGAAATCCTATAGCAGGTAGAGATCCTATAGCATGTAGAGATCCTATAGCAAGTAGAGATCCTATAGCATGTAGAGATCCTATAGCAGGTAGAGATCCTATAGCAGGTAGAGATCCTATAGCATGTAGAGATCCTATAGCTGGTAGAGATCCTATAGCATGTAGAGATCCTATAGCAGGTAGAGATCCTATAGCAGGTAGAGATCCTATAGCATGTAGACAGGTCGAGATCCTATAGCAGGTAGAGATCCTATAGCATGTAGAGATCCTATAGCAGGCAGAGATCCTATAGCAGGTAGAGATCATATAGCATGTAGAGATCCTATAGCAGGTAGAGATCCTATAGCATGTAGAGATCCTATAGCAGGTAGAGATCCTATAGCATGTAGACAGGTAGAGATCCTATAGCATGTAGAGATCCTATAGCATGTAGAGATCCTATAGCAGGCAGAGATCCTATAGCAGGTAGAGATCCTATAGCATGTAGAGATCCTATAGCAGGTAGAGATCATATAGCAGGTAGAGATCCTATAGCAGGTAGAGATCCTATAGCATGTAGACAGGTCAAGATCCTATAGCAGGTAGAGATCCTATAGCATGTAGAGATCCTATAGCAGGCAGAGATTTCTATAGCAGGTAGAGATCCTATAGCATGTAGAGATCCTATAGCATGTAGACAGGTCGAGATCCTATAGCATGTAGAGATCCTATAGCAGGTAGAGATCCTATAGCAGGTAGAGATCCAATAGCAGGTAGAGATCCTATAGCATGTAGAGATCCTATAGCAGGTAGAGATCCTATAGCATGTAGAGATCCTATAGCAGGTAGAGATCCTATAGCAGGTAGAGATCCTATAGCAGGTAGAAATCCTATAGCAGGTAGAAATCCTATAGCAGGTAGAGATCCTATAGCAGGTAGAGATCCTATAGCAGGTAGAGATCCTATAGCATGTAGAGATCCTATAGCAGGTAGAAATCCTATAGCAGGTAGAGATCCTATAGCATGTAGAGATCCTATAGCAAGTAGAGATCCTATAGCATGTAGAGATCCTATAGCAGGTAGAGATCCTATAGCAGGTAGAGATCCTATAGCATGTAGAGATCCTATAGCTGGTAGAGATCCTATAGCATGTAGAGATCCTATAGCAGGTAGAGATCCTATAGCAGGTAGAGATCCTATAGCATGTAGACAGGTCGAGATCCTATAGCAGGTAGAGATCCTATAGCATGTAGAGATCCTATAGCAGGCAGAGATCCTATAGCAGGTAGAGATCATATAGCATGTAGAGATCCTATAGCAGGTAGAGATCCTATAGCAGGTAGAGATCCTATAGCATGTAGAGATCCTATAGCAAGTAGAGATCCTATAGCATGTAGACAGGTAGAGATCCTATAGCATGTAGAGATCCTATAGCATGTAGAGATCCTATAGCAGGCAGAGATCCTATAGCAGGTAGAGATCCTATAGCATGTAGACAGGTGGAGATCCTGTAGCAGGTAGAGATCCTATAGCATGTAGAGATCCTATAGCAGGTAGAGATCCTATAGCAGGTAGAGATCCTATAGCATGTAGAGATCCTATAGCATGTAGAGATCCTATAGTATGTAGAGATCCTATAGCAGGTAGAGATCATATAGCAGGTAGAGATCCTATAGCAGGTAGAGATCCTATAGCATGTAGACAGGTCAAGATCCTATAGCAGGTAGAGATCCTATAGCATGTAGAGATCCTATAGCAGGCAGAGATTTCTATAGCAGGTAGAGATCCTATAGCATGTAGAGATCCTATAGCATGTAGACAGGTCGAGAACCTATAGCATGTAGAGATCCTATAGCAGGTAGAGATCCTATAGCAGGTAGAGATCCAATAGCAGGTAGAGATCCTATAGCATGTAGAGATCCTATAGCAGGTAGAGATCCTATAGCAGGTAGAGATCCTATAGCAGGTAGAGATCCTATAGCATGTAGAGATCCTATAGCATGTAGAGATCCTATAACAGGTAGAAATCCTATAGCAGGTAGAGATCCTATAGCAGGTAGAGATCCTATAGCATGTAGAGATCCTATAGCAGTTAGAAATCCTATAGCAGGTAGAAATCCTATAGCAGGTAGAGATCCTATAGCAGGTAGAGATCCTATAGCATGTAGAGATCCTATAGCAGGTAGAAATCCTATAGCAGGTAGAGATCCTATAGCAGGTAGAGATCCTATAGCTGGTAGAAATCCTATAATCAAATCAAATTTAGTTGTCACATACACATGGTTAGCAGATGTTAATGCGAGTGTAGCGAAATGCTTGTGCTCTAGTTCTGACAATGCAGTAATAACCAACAACTAATCTAACTAACAATTCCAAAACTACTGTCTTATACACACAAGTGTAAGGGGATAAAGAATATGTACATAAAGATATATGAATGAGTGATGGTATAGAGCAGCATAGGCAAGATACAGTAGATGGTATCGAGTACAGTATATACATATGAGATGAGTATGTAAACAAAGTGGCATAGTTAAAGTGGCTAGTGATACATGTATTACATAAAGATGCAGTAGATGATATAGAGTACAGTATATACGTATACATATGAGATGAATAATGTAGGGTATGTAAACATTATATTAGGTAGCATTGTTTAAAGTGGCTAGTGATACATGTATTACATAAAGATGCAGTAGATGATATAGAGTACAGTATATACGTATACATATGAGATGAATAATGTAGGGTATGTATACATTATATTAGGTAGCATTGTTTATAACATGTAGAGATCCTATAGCAGGTAGAGATCCTATAGCATGTAGAGATCCTATAGCAGGTAGAGATCCTATAGCATGTAGACAGGTCGAGATCCTATAGCAGGTAGAGATCCTATAGCATGAAGAGATCCTATAGCAAGTAGAGATCCTATAGCATGTAGAGATCCTATAGCAGGTAGAGATCCTATAGCAGGTAGAGATCCTATAGCATGTAGAGATCCTATAGCAGGTAGAGATCCTATAGCAGGTAGAGATCCTATAGCATGTAGACAGGTCGAGATCCTATAGCAGGTAGAGATCCTATAGCATGTAGAGATCCTATAGCAGGCAGAGATCCTATAGCAGGTAGAGATCATATAGCATGTAGAGATCCTATAGCAGGTAGAGATCCTATAGCATGTAGACAGGTCGAGATCCTATAGCAGGCAGAGATCCTATAGCAGGTAGAGATCATATAGCATGTAGACAGGTAGAGATCCTATAGCATGTGGAGATCCTATAGCATGTAGAGATCCTATAGCAGGCAGAGATCCTATAGCAGGTAGAGATCCTATAGCATGTAGACAGGTGGAGATCCTGTAGCAGGTAGAGATCCTATAGCATGTAGAGATCCTATAGCAGGCAGAGATCCTATAGCAGGTAGAGATCATATAGCAGGTAGAGATCCTATAGCAGGTAGAGAACCTATAGCATGTAGACAGGTCGAGATCCTATAGCAGGTAGAGATCCTATAGCATGTAGAGATCCTATAGCAGGCAGAGATCCTATAGCAGGTAGAGATCCTATAGCATGTAGAGATCCTATAGCATGTAGAGATCCTATAGCATGTAGAGATCCTATAGCAGGTAGAGATCCTATAGCAGGTAGAGATCCTATAGCATGTAGACAGGTCGAGATCCTATAGCAGGTAGAGATCCTATAGCAGGCAGAGATCCTATAGCAGGTAGAGATCATATAGCAGGTAGAGATCCAATAGCAGGTAGAGATCCTATAGCATGTAGACAGGTCGAGATCCTATAGCAGGTAGAGATCCTATAGCATGTAGAGATCCTATAGCAGGCAGAGATCCTATAGCAGGTAGAGATCCTATAGCATGTAGAGATCCTATAGCATGTAGAGATCCTATAGCAGGTAGAGATCCTATAGCATGTAGAGATCCTATAGCAGGTAGAGATCCTATAGCAGGTAGAGATCATATAGCAGGTAGAGATCATATAGCAGGTAGAGATCCTATAGCATGTAGACAGGTCGAGATCCTATAGCAGGTAGAGATCCTATAGCATGTAGAGATCCTATAGCAGGCAGAGATCCTATAGCAGGTAGAGATCCTATAGCATGTAGAGATCCTATAGCATGTAGAGATCCTATCGCAGGTAGAGATCCTATAGCATGTAGAGATCCTATAGCAGGTAGAGATCCTATAGCAGGCAGAGATCCTATAGCAGGCAGAGATCCTATAGCAGGCAGAGATCCTATAGCAGGTAGAGATCCTACAGCAGGTTGAGATCCTATAGCAGGTAGAGATCCTATAGCAGGCAGAGATCCTATAGCAGGTAGAGATCCTATAGCAGGTAGAGATCCTATAGCAGGTAGAGATCCTATAGCAGGTAGAGATCCTATAGCAGGTAGAGATCCTATAGCAGGTAGAAATCCTATAGCAGGCAGAGATCCTATAGCATGTAGAGATCCTATAGCAGGTAGAAATCCTATAGCAGGTAGAGATCCTATAGCAGGTAGAGATCCTATAGCATGTAGAGATCCTATAGCAGGTAGAGATCCTATAGCAGGTAGAGATCATATAGCAGGTAGAAATCCTATAGCAGGTAGAGATCCTATAGCAGGTAGAGATCCTATAGCAGGTAGAGATCCTATAGCAGGTAGAGATAACATAGCAGGTAGAGATCCGATAGCAGGTAGAGATCCTATAGCAGGTAGAGATCCTATAGCAGGTAGAGATAACATAGCAGGTAGAGATCCGATAGCAGGTAGAGATAACATAGCAGGTAGAGATCCTATAGCAGGTAGAGATCCTATAGCAGGTAGAAATCCTATAATCAAATCAAATTTTATTTGTCACATACACATGGTTAGCAGATGTTAATGCGAGTGTAGCGAAATGCTTGTGCTCTAGTTCTGACAATGCAGTAATAACCAACAACTAATCTAACTAACAATTCCAAAACTACTGTCTTATACACACAAGTGTAAGGGGATAAAGAATATGTACATAAAGATATATGAATGAGTGATGGTATAGAGCAGCATAGGCAAGATACAGTAGATGGTATCGAGTACAGTATATACATATGAGATGAGTATGTAAACAAAGTGGCATAGTTAAAGTGGCTAGTGATACATGTATTACATAAAGATGCAGTAGATGATATAGAGTACAGTATATACGTATACATATGAGATGAATAATGTAGGGTATGTAAACATTATATTCGGTAGCATTGTTTATAGCAGGTAGAGATCCTATAGCAGGTAGAGATCCTATAGCATGTAGAGATCCTATAGCAGGTAGAGATCCTATAGCATGTAGACAGGTCGAGATCCTATAGCAGGTAGAGATCCTATAGCATGTAGAGATCCTATAGCAAGTAGAGATCCTATAGCATGTAGAGATCCTATAGCAGGTAGAGATCCTATAGCAGGTAGAGATCCTATAGCATGTAGAGATCCTATAGCAGGTAGATATCCTATAGCATGTAGAGATCCTATAGCAGGTAGAGATCCTATAGCATGTAGACAGGTCGAGATCCTATAGCAGGTAGAGATCCTATAGCATGTAGAGATCCTATAGCAGGCAGAGATCCTATAGCAGGTAGAGATCATATAGCATGTAGAGATCCTATACCAGGTAGAGATCCTATAGCAGGTAGAGATCCTATAGCATGTAGACAGGTCGAGATCCTATAGCAGGCAGAGATCCTATAGCAGGTAGAGATCATATAGCAGGTAGAGATCCTATAGCAGGTAGAGATCCTATAGCATGTAGAGATCCTATAGCAAGTAGAGATCCTATAGCATGTAGACAGGTAGAGATCCTATAGCATGTAGAGATCCTATAGCATGTAGAGATCCTATAGCAGGCAGAGATCCTATAGCAGGTAGAGATCCTATAGCATGTAGACAGGTGGAGATCCTGTAGCAGGTAGAGATCCTATAGCATGTAGAGATCCTATAGCAGGCAGAGATCCTATAGCAGGTAGAGATCCTATAGCATGTAGAGATCCTATAGCAGGTAGAGATCCTATAGCATGTAGAGATCCTATAGCAGGTAGAGATCCTATAGCAGGTAGAGATCCTATAGCATGTAGACAGGTCGAGATCCTATAGCAGGTAGAGATCCTATAGCAGGCAGAGATCCTATAGCAGGTAGAGATCATATAGCAGGTAGAGATCCTATAGCAGGTAGAGATCCTATAGCATGTAGACAGGTCGAGATCCTATAGCAGGTAGAGATCCTATAGCATGTAGAGATCCTATAGCATGTAGAGATCCTATAGCAGGTAGAGATCCTATAGCAGGCAGAGATCCTATAGCAGGTAGAGATCCTACAGCAGGTTGAGATCCTATAGCAGGTAGAGATCCTATAGCAGGCAGAGATCCTATAGCAGGTAGAGATCCTATAGCAGGCAGAGATCCTATAGCAGGTAGAGATCCTGACTGCATGGATCACAGGCCCTGACCGCATGGATCTCAGCCCTGACCACATGGATCACAGGCCCTGACTGGACGGATCTCAGCCCTGACCACATGGATCACAGGCCCTGACTGGACGGATCTCAGCCCTGACCACATGGATCTCAGGCCCTGACTGGATGGATCACAGGCTGGACGGATCTCAGCCCTGACCACATGGATCACAGGCCCTGACTGGACGGATCTCAGCCCTGACCACATGGACCACAGGCCCTGACCACATGGATCTCAGGCGCTGACTGGATGGATCACAGGCTGGACGGATCTCAGCCCTGACCACACAGATCACAGTCACTGGATGCATACTGACAGCTAATAAGTAGCAGTGAGAGTATTTCTTGTAATGTCTAATCTGAATATCTTGGTCAGTCAAGATGTAAAGCTGATCTCATGACGCATCACATGAAGCAATGAGACCAGAGGAGCTACAAAGCTCCAAGCGTATTCTATGTCATGGAAACATCTGGTCTGGTTTTCCAAGAAACAGACTAAACCTAGTTAAGGACCAAGTCATTTTAATGCCATGTAGGTTTTTGTTCAGTTCTCTGAATGTGTATAAAATGTAAGCCCTTACCTTGTGCCCTTGTTTCCCAGGCTCTCCTCCTTCCCCCTTTACTCCTTTGTGACCCTAGAAAACAGAGGAACATTAAGCTTAAACACCTTCCCCAATCTCTATCACATATCACTGTTAGACTATCATTATACTAACTGTGAAGACAATAGAATAGATTTAAACTAATGACTTCTGTGAGGCTGTAGGTTGAAGCAGCTATGGTTACCTTTAGCACAATATATGATAACTTATGAGACCAAGCTATCAATACACCACTGGCTATGTTCCAATGCCCTTCCTAGCACACCACTGAGAACGTTTATCCATTACATAACTTCATATGATACACTAGTGAGGGCATGCACTCTCCTTGGCCCTTGACCCTTGACCATTGACTCACCTTCATCCCAGGGAGGCCGGGATGACCAGGTGTCCCAGGTGGACAGGCACCAGGGCACTAAACAGCAGCAGGATAAATCAACAGGGTCAGATTATCACTCATACGTGTAATGCCAGGCACTGAGTTGTGTGAACTTGAACGAACAAAGTCTTACCAGCTCGGCACTCAAATCCTGCATCCCTGCTGCACCCTGAAAAACACATCATTTTGAGAATTGTTAATCAGTTGATTAGGAAGATTAGATGACTGTTCAAAGTACTACTCTGTGTTCGATGTACTACTCACTCTCGGCCCTACTGATCCACAGATGTACTACTCACTCTAGGCCCTACTGATCCACAGATGTACTACTCACTCTAGGCCCTACTGATCCACAGATGTACTACTCACTCTCGGCCCTACTGATCCACAGATGTACTACTCATTCTAGGCCCTACTGATCCACAGATGTACTACTCACTCTCGGCCCTACTGACCCACAGATGTACTACTCACTCTAGGCCCTGCTGATCCACAGATGTACTACTCACTCTAGGCCCTGCTGATCCACAGATGTACTACTCACTCTAGGCCCTACTGATCCACAGATGTACTACTCACTCTAGGCCCTGCTGATCCACAGATGTACTACTCACTCTAGGCCCTGCTGATCCACAGATGTACT
>NW_027008492.1:72883-94668 GCF_036934945.1 Oncorhynchus masou masou | reverse complement strand
CAATTACATTTACATTACATTTAAGTCATTTAGCAGACGCTCTTATCCAGAGCGACTTACAAATTGGTGAATTCACCTTCTGACATCAGTGGAACAGCCACTTTACAATAGTGCATCTAAATCATTTACGGGGGGGAGAAGGATTGCTTTATTCTATCCTAGGTATTCCTTGAAGAGGTGGGGTTTCAGGTGTCTCCGGAAGGTAGTGATTGACTCCGCTGTCCTGGCGTCGTGAGGGAGTTTGTTCCACCATTGGGGGGCCAGAGCAGCGAACAGTTTTGACTGGGCTGAGCGGGAACTGTACTTCCTCAGTGGTAGGGAGGCGAGCAGGCCAGAGGTGGATGAACGCAGTGCCCTTGTTTGGGTGTAGGGCCTGATCAGAGCCTGGAGGTACTGCGGTGCCGTTCCCCTCACAGCTCCGTAGGCAAGCACCATGGTCTTGTAGCGGATGCGAGCTTCAACTGGAAGCCAGTGGAGAGTGCGGAGGAGCGGGGTGACGTGAGAGAACTTGGGAAGGTTGAACACCAGACGGGCTGCGGCGTTCTGGATGAGTTGTAGGGGTTTAATGGCACAGGCAGGGAGCCCAGCCAACAGCGAGTTGCAGTAATCCAGACGGGAGATGACAAGTGCCTGGATTAGGACCTGAGCCGCTTCCTGTGTGAGGCAGGGGCGTACTCTGCGGATGTTGTAGAGCATGAACCTACAGGAACGGGCCACCGCCTTGATGTTAGTTGAGAACGACAGGGTGTTGTCCAGGATCACGCCAAGGTTCTTAGCGCTCTGGGAGGAGGAAACAATGGAGTTGTCAACCGTGATGGCGAGATCATGGAACGGGCAGTCCTTCCCCGGGAGGAAGAGCAGCTCCGTCTTGCCGAGTTTCAGCTTGAGGTGGTGATCCGTCATCCACACTGATATGTCTGCCAGACATGCAGAGATGCGATTCGCCACCTGGTCATCAGAAGGGGGAAAGGAGAAGATTAATTGTGTGTCGTCTGCATAGCAATGATAGGAGAGACCATGTGAGGTTATGACAGAGCCAAGTGACTTGGTGTATAGCGAGAATAGGAGAGGGCCTAGAACAGAGCCCTGGGGGACACCAGTGGTGAGAGCGCGTGGCGAGGAGACAGATTCTCGCCACGCCACCTGGTAGGAGCGACCTGTCAGGTAGGACGCAATCCAAGCGTGGGCCGCACCGGAGATGCCCAACTCGGAGAGGGTGGAGAGGAGGATCTGATGGTTCACAGTGTCGAAGGCAGCCGATAGGTCTAGAACGATGAGAGCAGAGGAGAGAGAGTTAGCTTTAGCAGTGCGGAGCGCCTCCGTGATACAGAGAAGAGCAGTCTCAGTTGAATGACTAGTCTTGAAACCTGACTGATTTGGATCAAGAAGGTCATTCTGAGAGAGATAGCGGGAGAGCTGGCCAAGGACGGCACGTTCAAGAGTTTTGGAGAGAAAAGAAAGAAGGGATACTGGTCTGTAGTTGTTGACATCGGAGGGATCGAGTGTAGGTTTTTTCAGAAGGGGTGCAACTCTCGCTCTCTTGAAGACGGAAGGGACGTAGCCAGCGGTCAGGGATGAGTTGATGAGCGAGGTGAGGTAAGGGAGAAGGTCTCCGGAAATGGTCTGGAGAAGAGAGGAGGGATAGGGTCAAGCGGGCAGGTTGTTGGGCGGCCGGCCGTCACAAGAAGCGAGATTTCATCTGGAGAGAGAGGGGAGAAAGAGGTCAGAGCACAGGGTAGGGCAGTGTGAGCAGAACCAGCGGTGTCGTTTGACTTAGCAAACGAGGATCGGATGTCGTCGACCTTCTTTTCAAAATGGTTGACGAAGTCATCTGCAGTGAGGGAGGAGGGGTGGGGAGGGGGAGGAGGATTCAGGAGGGAGGAGAAGGTGGCAAAGAGCTTCCTAGGTTTAGAGGCAGATGCTTGGAATTTAGAGTGGAAGAAAGTGGCTTTAGCAGCAGAGACAGAGGAGGAAAATGTAGAGAGGAGGGAGTGAAAGGATGCCAGGTCCGCAGGAAGGCGAGTTTTCCTCCATTTCCGCTCGGCTGCCCGGAGCACTGTTCTGTGAGCTCGCAATGAGTCGTCGAGCCACGGAGCGGGAGGGGAGGACCGAGCCGGCCTGGAGGATAGGGGACATAGAGAGTCAAAGGATGCAGAAAGGGAAGAGAGGAGGGTTGAGGAGGCAGAATCAGGAGATAGGTTGGAGAAGGTATGAGCAGAGGGAAGAGATGATAGGATGGAAGAGGAGAGAGTAGCGGGGGAGAGAGCGAAGGTTGGGATGGCGCGATACCATCCGAGTAGGGGCAGTGTGGGAAGTGTTGGATGAGAGCGAGAGGGAAAAGGATACAAGGTAGTGGTCGGAGACTTGGAGGGGATTTGCAATGAGGTTAGTGGAAGAACAGCATCTAGTAAAGATGAGGTCGAGCGTATTGCCTGCCTTGTGAGTAGGGGGGAAGGTGAGAGGGTGAGGTCAAAAGAGGAGAGGAGTGGAAAGAAGGAGGCAGAGAGGAATGAGTCAAAGGTAGACGTGGGGAGGTTAAAGTCGCCCAGGACTGTGAGAGGTGAGCCGTCCTCAGGAAAGGAGCTTATCAAGGCATCAAGCTCATTGATGAACTCTCCGAGGGAACCTGGAGGGCGATAAATGATAAGGATGTTAAGCTTGAAAGGGCTGGTAACTGTGACAGCATGGAATTCAAAGGAGGCGATAGACAGATGGGTAAGGGGAGAAAGAGAGAATGACCACTTAGGAGAGATGAGGATCCCGGTGCCACCACCCCGCTGACCAGAAGCTCTCGGGGTGTGCGAGAACACGTGGGCGGACGAAGAGAGAGCAGTAGGAGTGGCAGTGTTGTCTGTGGTGATCCATGTTTCCGTCAGTGCCAAGAAGTCGAGGGAGGCATAGGCTGAGATGAACTCTGCCTTGTTGGCCGCAGATCGGCAGTTCCAGAGGCTACCGGAGACCTGGAACTCCACGTGGGTCGTGCGCGCTGGGACCACCAGATTAGGGTGGCCGCGGCCACGCGGTGTGGAGCGTTTGTATGGTCTGTGCAGAGAGGAGAGAACAGGGATAGATAGACACATAGTTGACAGGCTACAGAAGAGGCTACGCTAATGCAAAGGAGATTGGAATGACAAGTGGACTACACTTATCGAATGTTCAGAACGTTAAGCTTACGTAGCAAGAATCTTATTGACTAAAATGATTGAAATGATACAGTACTGCTGGAGTAGGCTAGCTGGCAGTGGCTACGTTGTTGACACTACACTAATCAAGTCGTTCCGTCGAGTGTAATAGTTTCTACAGTGCTGCTATTCGGGGCTAGCTGGCTAGCTAGCAGTGTTGATTACGTAACGTTACGTTAAAAGAACGACAATAGCTGGCTAGCTAACCTAGAAAATCGCTCCAGACTACACAATTGTCTTAGATACAAAGACGGCTATGTAGCTAGCTAGCTACGATCAAACAAATCAAACCGTTGTACTGTAATGAAGTGAAATGAAAATGTGATACTACCTGTGGAGCGAGGCGGAATGTTGACCGGGTTGTTGAAGTTCAAATCGGAAGACGTTGGCTAGCTGTTGGCTAGCTAGCTAGCAGTAACTCCTACGTTAAGGACGACAAGTAGCTGGCTAGTTAACCTCGGTAAATTAAGATAATCACTCTAAGTCTACACACTCTAAACTACACAATTACCTTGGATACGAAGACAGCAAAGACAACTATGTAGCTAGCTAACACTACACTAATCGAGTTGTTGAGTGTAATAGTTTCTACAGTGCTAGTGGACGTTAGCTAGCTGCTGTGCTAGTGGACGTTAGCTAGCTGCTGGGCAGAAAGCAGTGTAGACTACGTTAGGACGACGAAATACGATAATTACGCAATTATCTTTGATACAAAGACGGGTATGTAGCTAGCTAAGAAGAAATTGCTAAATTGCTAAGATTAGACAAATCAAACCGTTGTACTATAATGAAATGTAATGAAAAGTTATACTACCTGCGGACCGAAGTGTAGATGCGACCGCTCGCTCCAACCCGGAACCGGAAGTGGTCTGAGAGTCCTTTAGGTGCCTTTTGGCAAACTCCACGCGGGCTGTCATGTGCCTTTTACGGAGGAGTGGCTTCCATCTGGCCACTCTGCCATAAAGGCCTGACTGGTGGAGTACTGCAGAGATGGTTGTCCTTCTGGAAGGTTTTGCCATCTCCACAGAGGAACTCAAGAGTTCTGTCAGAGTGACCATTGGGTTCTTCGTCCCCTCTCTGACAAAGTCCTTTCTCCCCTGATTACTCAGTTTGGCCGGGCGGCACTTCTAAGAAGAGTCTTTGTGGTTCCAAACTTCATCCATTTAAGAATGACGGAGGCCACTATGTTTTTGGGGACATTCAATGCTGCAGAAATGTTTTTGGTACCCTTCCCCAGATCTGTATCTCGACACAATCCTGTCTCAGGGCTCTACAGACAATTCCTTTGACCTCATGGCTTGATTTTTTCTCTGACAGGTACTGTCAACTGTGGGACCTTGTATTGACAGGTGTGTGACTTTCCAAATCATGTCCAGTCAATTTAATTCCCACAGGTGGACTCCAATCAAGTTGTAGAAACATCTCAAGGATGATCAATGGAAACAAGATGCACCTGAGCTCAATTTGCAAAACGTACTAAAAACCTGTTTTCGATTTGTCATTTTAGGAGTATTGTGTGTAGATTTTTGAGGAAAATGTTTTATTTATTTAATTTTATAATAAGGGTGTAACGTAACAAAATATGGAAACAGTCAAGCGGTCTGAATACTTTCCAGATGCACTGTATGTCAAAGGGTTATTTTCACTGTACACTGTCACAGAGGGAGCATAAAAGAGGTCATCTCAGAACCGTTCAGTCACTGCCCATTTGAGGGCCAAGAATTCCAGTTTCCCCAGTGAAGGTGATAGTTTCTCTCTGCTTGTGCCAGGGTGCGGGAGACATATCCAATGACTCTCAGTTCGCCACCTCCCAACCCCTCTTCGGAGGCATCAACGTGCAAGATAAGGGTCCATAAAATCTGGGTAATGAAGCACATGTGCATTAGTCAACACACTCACCAACTATTCTAATGCTATCTGGTGAGCATCCTCCCATATAACCTTCTGATGGGACAGCTGCATAGCTACCATGGGCCTTCGCTTCCCGGATGCTGGGGTCCCAGACTTCACTGCTAGTAAGTCATAGAGACATTTTGCATGTTGTGAGAAGCTCTGTACATAACCCCTGTAGTACCCTAGAAACCCCAGTCGTTTCCTCACTTGTTGGTGGCCTGTTAACCTGTTCTTGCACTGCTACAATTTCTTTAACAACCATTCTGTAATTTTCAGAATAAATCATTTTTACAAAATAATGGACCTCATTCTGGAATAGGGGTCCGTTATTTTACCCCCATTTATTTTGCTGCCTGACTACCTGACGGACATCTTCCACATGTTATCAAATCAAATCAAATCAAATGAATGACTAAAAATAAGCACATCATCCAAATATGGTATACAGATTCGATCTCTTATACCCTCTAAACTTTCCTCCGTGCTTCGTTGCAAGGCAGAGGGTCTGTTTGATTAGTCAAACATTATTCTGTTCCATTCATGTAAGGCCCAAGGAGTGTTGAAAACAGTGTATTTTCTGGACTCCTCTCCCACAAAGCCTTGGTGGTTTGCCTTTCATTGATCTAAAACTGTAAACCATGTGTTTCCTCCCAAACCATCAAGTATTTCCTGTATTCGGGGTATGGGATGCCTTTCCAGAACAGTCTACTTGTTCAATCCCCTGTAATCAACACAAAGTCTTAAACACCCATTTTTCCATACACAGACCAGAGGTGATGCAGTGGTAATTCATCTTTTATTCAGGAGCCTCTGAAAGTGACATTTCACCTCAGCATACTGAAGGGGCCATTGTCTTTCTTTTCTACTGGTATGTTATAAGTTAATGTTATCTCGATTTGGAGATTTTTAATGCACCCTATGTTCATGTCATCTAGGCAAAAATGGCTGATTCCTCTCTGATAATCTATTTGACTAATGCTTGTTGTTCTTGGCTCAAGTGCTGTACATCTACAGGTGGTTCCCACCACTCTGTGTGACAGGTGTCAGTGCCAGGCTTCGGTGGGGATCTGTCATGAATGTGTGCTATTGTAACCTTTCCTTCACTGGGCGCTGGAACCAGGTGACACGCTACCACTATCTGTAATGCCTCAATCACTGACATTTTCAACATGTCCATGATTGAGTCTGTAATACCAACATGTTTCAAGCAGATCAACATAGTCCCTGTGCCCAAGAACACAAAGACAACTTTCCTAAATGACTGCAGACCCTTAGCACTTACGTCCGTAGCCATGAAGTGCTTTGAAAGGTTGGTAATGGCTCACATCAACACCATTATCCCAGAAACCCTAGACCCACTCCAATTTGCATTCCACCCAAACAGATCCACAGATGATACAATCTCAATTGCACTCCACACTGCCCTTTCCCACCTGGACAAAAGGAACACTTATGTGAGAATGCGATTCATTGACTGCAGCTCAGCGTTCAACACCATACTACCCTCAAAGCTCATCACCAAGCTATGGATCCTGGGACTAAACACCTCCCTCTGCAACTGGATCCTGGACTTCCTGACAGTCCCCTCCTGTACTCCCTGTTCACCCATAACTGCATGGCCAGGCACGACACCAACACCATCATTAAGTTTGCAGATGACATAACAGCGGTAGGCCTGATCACCGACAATGACGAGACAGACTATAGGGAGGAGGTTAGAGACCTGGCCAGGTGGTGCCAGAATAACAACCTATCCCTCAACATATCCAAGACTAAGGAGATGATTGTGGACTACAGGAAAAGGAGGACCGAGCACGCCCCCATTCTCATCGATGGGGCTGTAGTGGAACAGGTTGAGAGCTTCAAGTTCCTTAGTGTCCACATCAACAACAAACTAGAATGATCCAAACTCACCAAGACACTTGTGAAGAGGGCAAGACAAAGCCTATTCCCTCTCAGGAACCCAAAAAGATTTGGCATGGGTCCTGAGATTCTCAAAAGGTTCTACAGCTGCAACATCAAGAGCATGGTTGCATCACTGCCTGGTACGGCAATTGCTTGGCTTCTGACCGCAAGGCACTACAGAGAGTAGTGCATACGGTCCAGTACATCACTGGAGCTAAGCTGCCTGCCATCCAGGACCTCTACACCAGGCGGTGTCAGAGGAAGAGCCTAGAAAATTGTCAAAGACCCCAGCCACCCGTCATAGACTGTTCTCTCTACTACCGCATGACAAGCGGTACTGGAGTGTCAAGTCTAAGACAAAAAGGCTTTTCAACAGTTTTTACCCCCAAGCCATAAGACTCCTGAGCAGGTAATCGAATGGCAACCCAGACTATTTGCATGGTGTGCCTCCCCCCTTCTTTTTACACTGCTGCTACCCTCTGTTTATCATATATGCATAGTCACTTTAACTATACATTCATGTGCATAATACCTCAATCAGCCTGACTAACCAGTGTCTGTATGTAGCCTCGCTACTTTTATAGCCTCGCTACTGTACATAGCCTGTCTTTTTACTGTTGATTTATTTCTTTACCTACCTGTTTTTCACCTAATACCTTTTTTTCCGCTATTGGTTAGAGCCTGTAAGTAAGCATTTCACTGTAAGGTCCACAGCTGTTGTATTCGGCGCACGTGACAAATAAACGTTGATTTGACTTGATTACTGCTTGTCCTGGTAAGGTAATGTCATGTTTGGTAGTATTCTGCAATATCAACGTTTTGAGATGTGCATTTTTGATTTTTTTCACTACTTGACATTGTAGGTCTGAGCCCCAGAAAACTCTCACGGTTCAAATGTCACAGTTTCATAACTGAAGAGGGCCTCTCTTGGGCTATAAGGATGAATCCACTTTCCTTTCTTTCTATGGGCTTCACCCTAGTGGCTGGAATATAACTGTATTAAGCTCCTGGGGTGGAAATTCTAACCAAGTGAGAGAGACTTTGTCATTTCTTCATTCAATATTCTTCATTCAATATCGATGAATTATTGCAGTAATGAGACTGGTCAACCCAACAGTCTTGACTGATTGTTCCAAACTCTTCCAGGATATCTCTATCTCGGGTCACACACACCATATCTGTCTATGGAATGCCAGCTTTAGGTTTTTATCACCAAGTCATTGTCAGCTCAAGCTGTTTCTATCAAAATCCATTTCTTGACCACACGCCCAGACTAACTGCAGGAAGCTACTGGAGACCAAAAAAAAGCACAGCTAAGCACAGGATTTTGCCTGTGCTTAGCTCCAGTCTGTTTCTTTTTTTTCTGAAAAACTCCCTAGTCCTTAACAATTACAAGCATACCTGAGGCGGCAGATAGCCTTGAGGTTAGAGTGTTGGGCCAGTAACCGAAAAGTTGCTAGATTGAATCCCTGAGCTGACAAAGTATAAATCTGTCGTTCTGAAAAAAGGCAGTTAACCCACTGTTCCTAGGCCGTCACTGTAAATAAGAGCTTGTTCTTAACTGACTTGCCTAGTTGAACAACAAATACCCATAACATGATGCAGCCACCACTATGCTTCAAAATATGGAGAGTGGTACTAGATAATGTGTTGCATTGGATTTGCCCTAAACATAACCCTTTGTATTCAGGACAAAAAGTGAATTGTTTTGCACATTTTTTGGAGTATTAATTTAGTGCCTTGTTGTTAACGGGATGCATGTTTTGGAAAGCATTTACTCTGTACAGACTTCCTTCTTTTCACTATGTCAATTAGGTTAGTATTGTGGAGGAACTACAATGTTGTTGATCAATCCTCAGTTTTTCTCCTATCACAACCATTAAACACCATAACTTTTTTAATGTCACTATTGGCCTCATGGTGAAATCCCTGAGTTAGGAAGGATGCCTGTATCTTTGTAGTGACTGGGTGTATTGATACACCATACGCTGTAATCAATAACTTCACCATCCTCACAGGAATGTTTACTACCAATAGGTCCCTTCTTTGTGCGGCATTGGAAAACCTCCCTGGTCTTTGTGGTTGAGTCTGAAATTACCTGCTCGACTGAGGGACCTTACAGATAATTGTATGTGTGAAATACAGAGAAGACTTGTTAAAGCAAATCTGTACTTTTGAACTAATTTAGACTTGCCAGAATGAAGGGGTTGAATTCTTGACTCAAGACATTTCAGCTTTTCATGTTCAATTCATTTGTAAAAAAGTAAAAACATTATGGGGTATTGTGTGTAGGCCAGTGACAACAAATCTCAATTTAATCCATTTTCAATTCAGGTTTAACACAACAAAATGTGGAAGGAGTCAAGGATTGTGATTCGTTTCTGAAGCCTGCGTGACTCCAGAGAATGCGTTAAGCTTTTAGATGTCAGCTGTTGGTTGTTCAGCGCGTTGTGGGGCTCTGGAGCTCAAGGATTGGTCTACGCAGCCACACAGCTTCTGCAGGTAAAATATTTGTCTTATTCAAATAATTCACGACAGTAGTAGCTTCCTGATAGCAAGTGGATTTTATTCAGGTTACTGTGGTTATTGTTACAATGATCAACCAGTAATGTTAGTTCTGCAACTTTCCAGAAAATGAGAGACAGACAACTATTGAGATTACTTTTATATGTCTCTATGTACTATTTAATCTATATACAGTATTAAAGGTAATACACAAAATCAGTACCACCAGCCATTTTTGTTTGTTGAATTACATTCTGAACGTTGACCATTTCTGTATTGGATATTGAGAGAGAGAGAGAAAGAGAGAGACATGGTGTGGTCACCTCAAGGCGTAGTGTGTGTGTCTGTCACATCTTGGTTGTTGAGAAACCGGCCCTTCCCCATGAATTTCCAGACACCAGAATGTATACTACACAATGTGTACACCAGTGGCAGTTGGTGACGTTTAAGATGAGGGAGGAATATGATGATGATGATGATGATGATGATGATGAGAGAGAGAGAGAGAGAGAGAGAGAGAGAGAGAGAGAGAGAGAGAGAGAGAGAGAGAGAGAGAGAGAGAGAGAGAGAGAGAGAGAGAGAGAGAGAGAGAGAGAGAGAGAGAGAGAGAGAGAGAGAGAGAGAGAGAGAGAGAGAGAGAGAGAGAGAGAGAGAGAGAGAGAGAGAGAGCTCTCTTTAACTGATGTGGTTCTAGCCCTCTCTTTAATTCTCAGTCATTTATGCCACACAAAAAGGGATTAGGTTAACAGACATACACAATGCAGCCCAGATATACACCTTTTGTATTTACCGAGCTCCATTTTAAAAGTAATTGTACTACAAATGGCCCTGCAGCCGACTTATGTCTTCTTCAAAAAGTCTGTGTCTTTTGCTTTGTGTCATTGGGCAGTCACTGTTACAGCTTAAAATTGATACAATTTAGATTTTTGTCACTGATCTACACACAATAGCCAATAATGTCAAAGTGGAATTTTGTTTGTAGAAAATGTCCTACATTAATAAACATTTAAAGCTGAAATGTTTGGAGTCAACACGTATTTATTAACCCATTTTTATATGGAAAAACTAAATAAGTTCAGGAGTAAAAATGTGCATTACAAATCACATACATCTCATGGACTGTGATACTAGTGGTTAACATGATTACTTAATGACTACGCCATCTATGTACCCCACACATTAAATTATCTGTAAGGTCCTTTTTTCAAGTAGTGAAGTTCAAGCACAGATTCAACCACAAAGACCAGGGAGGTTTTTCAACACCTCTCAAAGAAGGGCAACAACTGGTCTCCTGAGTGGTGCAGTGGTCTAAGGCACTAAATCACAATGCTGAGGTTCCACTAGAGCCGTGGGTTCGATCCCAGACTATGCCACAGCCAGCCGTGACCAGGAGATCCGTTGGGCGACGTAAGGGCAGGGTTTGGCTAGCTGGGATTTACTTGTGTCATCGTGGTCTATGGCTACTAGTGGTGGACCAGGTGCCTTCGAGCTGACTCGTTGCAAAGTATTTCCTCTAACACATTGGTGCGGCTGGCTTCCGGGTTAAGCGAGTGGTATGACAAGAAGCAGTGTGGCCTTTTCGAAGGGCTATAAACCTTTGCCTCTCCAGAGTCGGTAGTGAACTTGCAGCAATGACACAATATCGTTAGTACCAATTGGATATCAAGAAAAATAGCCATTTTTTAAAAGAAGGGAAATGATTGATATCCCTTTGAGCATGATGAAGTTATTAATTAGGCTTTGGATTGGGTATCAATAAACCTAGTCACTACAAAGACACAGGTGTCCTTTCTTATCTAGTTACCGTAGATTAACCTGTCTGGGAACGCTAGCGGACAAACCTGGAAACACACCCAGACACTAGGAAATATTGAGGAACTGTTTCCAGGCCGAGATGGCCTAGTTAGGTCATGTTCAGTTTATACTGCTTCAGGGACTTTGTTGAGGAGACCTATTCAGTTGATATACTGCTTAGAGATCTAGATGAACACAGTTGTTCATCGGGAGGGGGTTAAGTTAAGTAATTCATTGAGCTGTATCTAAAGACATTTCTTTACAGTTATTTAGATATGTAATTGTATTGGTTAGTATTGAATTACGCTTTTGACTGCAAGTTCCAGAATGCCTTGCGACAGGAATGAGAGAGAAAACGCGCCAGTTATGTGCAGGTGTAAAGTGTTAAGCTGACCTATTCGCTAGCATCTTACTTTCATTGCTCTGTAAAATCTAAATTTGTTAAATGTAACGTGAACAAGTATTATTACTAAAATAAGCTTTCATATCAAACCCGACGTCCCGAGTCATTACTTTGAAGACAGTTATTCTAAATTATTTAATTCGGCCCCACTTCACAGTAGAAGCATCAAACAATGTTCTAAACCCTGTTGACGTCTAGTCGAAGCCTTAGGAAGTGCAAGATGACCAATGTCCCACTGTATCTTCAATAGGGGCTGAGTTAAAAAACTACAAACCTCAGATTTCCCACTTCCTGGTTGGATTTTCTTCTCAGGTTTTTGCCTGCTATATGAGTTATGTTATATTCACAGACATCATTCAAACAGTTATAGAAACTTCAGAGTGTTTTCTATCCAATACTACTAATGATATGCATATATTAGCATCTGGGACTGAGTAGCAGGCAGTTTACTCTGGGCGTGCTTTTCATCCAAAAGTGAAAATGCTGCCCCCTAGCCCAAACAGGTAGGGATACTGCTCAGGAATTTCACCGGGAGGCCAATGGGGATTTTAACCTCTACGGCATCGGTGTCCCTAAACCGGGACGGTTGTTGCTCAATATTCGATAACGTGACTAGAAAACGTTGTGTACAACAGTCAACTTTCCGGAACATGGACATGTCTTATATGGGCAGAAAGCTTATATTCTTGTTAATCTAACTGCAGTGTCCAATTTACAGTAGCTATTACAGAAAAAAGACCATGCTATTGTTTGAGGATAGTGCAAAACAACAAAACACTTTCATCAAGGCAACTGGTTTGATACATTCGCATCTGAAGGTAAATAATGTACTTACACTCAGTATTCTTGCTCTGATTTGTCATCCTGACGGTCCCAGAGATAAAATGTAGTGTAGTTTTGTTTATATTAAAATGTAGGAACTAGGCAGTACAGTTTGACCCCACTCCTGTCTCTGGCTCCACACCCTTCCCGCCCGTCCATCTAGATGTGTGAAGGTTAGTGTCTTTTCTGTAGTGAAGCTAATAATTCATCATATTTGACATTCCTGGGAGTGTGTACATTTAAAACCTTTATTACCATAGGACTTGTATATGTTCTCTATAGTTATGTACTTGAAAATGTATAAGTTGACCAATTCAGCACATTTGAGCAAACTCCTGGCAGACTTGATGCAAAATATTGTGTAGGAGGTAATACTTCACTGGATCAGTCTGAAATGTTGCACAGACACACTGCTGCCATCTTGTGGACAACATCTAAATTACACATAGGCTCCTGTCTTAATAATGTATGGCATTTCTCTTGCTTCTCAAAGATGATGGAATTAAAAAAACATAGAAAACGCATATTTTTTTGTTTGCACTATTGTTTGTACTTTTACCAGATCTAATGTGTAATATTCTCCTACATACATTTCAGATTTTAACAAACGTCCAGGTGTTTCCTTTCAAATGGATATGCATACTGTATCCTTGCTTCAGGTCCTGAGCTACAGTCGGCTGGAACTTTCTTCTGACACCGCCTGTTATAGAGGTCTACTGGGCCTAACGCATTAACCTCTATAGTGCCTTTACCGTCGGATGCCAAGCAGTTACCATACCAAACAGAAATGCAGCCAGTCAAGATACTCTCAGTGGTGCAGCTTTATAACCTTTTGAGGATCTGAGGGCCCGTGACAAATCTTATCAGCCTCCTGAGGGGTAAGAGGCATTGTCATGCCCTCTTCACAACTGTGTTGATGAGTTTGGACCATGAAAGGTCCTTAGTGATGTGGACTTCGAGGAACTTGAAGCTATCTAAGTTAGAAGATGTACACATGGGCCTGATGTGACAGTTCAGAGCTTCTGCTCCTAACTGTTCATATACTTTTCTTGGGTGGGAGGAGGAGGCAAGGATCAAGGGGTTTACTGATGGATCATTGAACATTAATTTGCCCAACAGTTTTGATTTATGTTCATCATAATCCATTACACCCCATATTATGCTACTTAGTAATAATATAGAAATGTACTTTTCATACTACAAAAACAAACATACAACGTCGTAGGAGATTTCTAAACTAAACTTTATTTTCAATTAAAGAAACTTATTTTGTGGAGTGATTGATACAACTAAAGGACAGAGTGAAACTTAAAAAGAGACAATTTCATGCCATTAATTAAGGAGCTTGATGGAGGTTTGCAAAATATATATATATTGCGTTTTTGGTTTTGAATAAGAGAGATCTATATCTTTAGTGTTCAGAAGCTATATAGTGCTCATGCAGTGTGTGAGCGGTGTATGATGCTATGTGCTTCTCATTTCTTCCTTTGCATTTTCCCATCTTGGATATATGGATCTATCTACACACTTTCCCCTGCTGTCGTTGATATCCCCATATAGTTTTGTACTCCATATGTTGCATTGGGTATTGTATAATTTGAATGACCATAATGCAATAACACCTCACACATTTTTTAAACTAACTTGAGGTATTATTCGTATTGATGGTATCGCTCAGAATATGAACTGGTATTTTTCAATGTTGAGTGCGAGTCACCATTTTCTACTGCGTGTATAAATTGGAACACTACTTTCTCAAAGAAAAAAAAGAAAATGTAATGTTTCATTCAAAACGTTTATTTAATGACAGATAGAAAGATAAATAGATAGATGGACAGGAATACTGAACAGACGTATAAATGCAACATGTAAAGTGTTCATATGCCACAACTATTATGGGGGGTGGATTATCTTGGCAAAGGATACATTCTCACTAACAGAGATGAAAACAAATTTGTGCACAACATTTGAGAAAAATAAGCTTTTTATGCTTAAGGCATTTTACTCACATGGTAACTCATACTGTAAATGTTTTATGAATAAATTATTCGACCCAAAATAGAATTATATTAAAACAGTAATGAAGAAAATGTACTTCCACGTGTTTTACATATTGGATTGAATATTAACAAGATAAGAAGTTACAATGTTTTTAAAACAATGCAGTGCTCAGCATTACTTCATCGGCCCCTTTGACACACTTTAGTGATTTGCCCAAAATAACTAAAAGTAAATATCATAAAGGTATTTGGTATGTGGTCTTGGTGAATTAAAAAACAGATATAAAGTAGTTACAATCAGTTAATAACTAAAAATGCAACTATGATCAAATAGCACAATAAAAAAAGGTATACAATAGGATTTGGATGTCACAAGTTGTAGGAAAGGTTTTCTAATCTTTCAGTTATTTTCCATATAAATCTAACATATAAAACATGTGGAAGATGCAAATAAATAAGTAATGTCTATATGGTTAAGTATAAATACAGTCACTTGAAAGAAAAGGTATATGCATTTAATATTCATAAGCAGAAAAAAAACTATATGATTTCTTAAGGAATGTCACAAATATCATACTTGACATCAAAAGGTACACTTAGGTGTGTTTTTGTTTGTATGTACTTGGGGGAATGTACATGAAATACATATATATTTTGCCAATTAACACAGGCACAATCCATTGTGCATTCTTCTGCCAAAGCAGGTCCTTAATCTTAAGGCTGTCTCTATGAGAGCTGGAAAACCGTTCATTGGTGGAAAAAATGCCATAGGAGCTATGACACAGGCTATTAGTTAGCCAGCAACTGTACCATTAGCAGTGCCAAAGTGAGAGGCAAGAAAGCCAGACAGAAGGCAGTGGGTCGGGGAGCACTTCCTGAATTGACTGATGACTCTGAAAAAGTAGGAAAAATAAAGATTCAGTGAATGATGAAAGTAGATTGTCTTTTCATGTTTCTGTTCAAATGTTGACTTTGCTCTTACAGATGTGTAGTTGTATTGTGACAATTAATACATACCAACATTGACGCTGCCCGGAAGGATGTTCAGGGAGGTGGAACTGATGGTGAAAGTTGTCTGTGCGCTGCATGCGCTGGGAACCGAAGATTTGTTACTGAACACGAGGGTCATGTTGGTAACTACAGATCCACTCCTAGGAAAGAAAATGGACAACCAACAGAAATCATTATCATCACTGTAATAATCAAAGTATTCAAGTCGGTAATGAGAATTCATACTTACTTGAATGAGTTGACAATGGAACGAAGGAAGCTTGGGGTTCTAGCAAAAATCTTGTTCACCTGCATTGAAATATTAAAATATGATTACCAAAGCTTAACAGAGTCAAAGAGTCAAAACACCAAGCGCTACAAGAAGGTGCCCCAGACTCTTCTGCTAATTGGGATACTTTAGCAGTTTTTTTCTGAGAGGGAAATGGTGTAAATCAAGAGGACTTCATGTGTTCTGAAAAATGAGATGTTGAGGATTATAATAAATAATGCTTTGATGTCATAGAACAAAGCCCAGACTGCTCAAGATTGACCTTGAAATTGGATGCCTGTCCAGGAAATCAGGAAATCCCATAACAACAGATACAAAGGTTGCATGTTCAATACCAGTTGTAGACACTAGTTTATTATGTTTTTGTTTCAACTCTATCCCAAACATTAACTGTTAACTTAACCTTTCGGAATGAATGCCTAAACATACTGTTTTCACCCGATCCAAAACCTTAACCATTAACAGAAAATGTGTCATGCTATACATAAATGCTGACATGCAAAACAACGTCAAATTTCAAAGTTGCTCCAAACTTCAAATTTCAAAGTTAGGAATGCGCCACTCAAAAACGGACTTTTAGTATTTGTTTCATTAGTCAATTGTTGATATAATCCTCAAAATGTTTGCATGTCAGCAATCACATTTTGAAGATATAAACCTCTTGAAACTAGTGGGCGCTATTTTCATTTTTGGAAAAATAACGTTCCCAAAGTAAACAGGCTATTTTTCAGGACCAGATAATAGAATATGCATATAATTGACAACTTAGGATAGAAAACACTCTAAAGTTTCCAAAACTGTTAAAATATTGTCTGTGAGTTTAACAGAACTGATATTGCAGGAGAAAGCCTGAGAAATTTAGAAACCTCTGCGTTCCTATGCATCCCTATTGAGCAGTGAAAGGGATATCAACCAGATTCCTTTTGCTATGGCTTCCCTAATGTGTCTAGTGTCACAACACATAGTTTCAGGCTTTAATTTTGAAAAATGAGCGTGAGCGACAACATTGCGTCAGTGGTCAGCTGGTGGCTCTCAGAGTGATATGTTTCTCTCGCTCCTACTAAGAAGCCAACTGACCCAGTTGATAATTTATCAAATAGATATTTGAAAAACACCTTGAGGATTGATTATAAAAAACGTTTACCATGTTTCTGTCGATATTATGGATCTAATTTGGAATATTTTTCGGCGTTGTCGTGACCGCAATTTCCGATCGATTTCTCAGCCAAACGTGAAGATCAAACAGAGCTATTTGGCTACAAAAATAATTTTTATGGAAAAAAGGAACATTTGCTATCCAACTGGGAGTCTCCTGAGTGAAAACATGCGAAGCTCATCAAAGGTAAACGATTTAATTTGATTGCTTTTCTGATTTTCGTGGCCAAGCTGCCTGCTGCTAGCTAGGCATAATGCGATGCTAGGCGATCGATAAACTTACACAAATGCTTGACTTGCTTTGGCTGTAAAGCATAATTTCAAAATCTGAGATGACAGGGTGATTAACAAAAGGCTATGCTGTGTTTCAATATATTTAACTTGTGATTTCATGAATATGAATATTTTCTAGTAATATTTTTTGTCCATTGCGTTATGTTAATTAGTGTCAGTTGATGACAATTCTCCCGGATCCGGGAGCGGTAGTTCCAAGAGTTAACATTCAAAATACAGAAACACAGAAGGTATGATCCATTTTGCATCATAAGATGCTGTGTTTGCTTCATACGATGCAAAATTCATCACACTGGCTGTATTTCTGCATTTAAAAGTTGTTTAAAATCTTAATGACTTGATTACTGACATGCAAAACTGTAAATATTCCCCATGTTGTGCACATTGTACTCTCTGTTGCCCATAACAGCTGTTAGGCATGCACAAGGGTTCATAGGCAGGCACAAGGGTTCATGTCCACTAAGAAGACCGTAAAAAAAGTCTGGACATTGTTCTCAACGGGGAGGTCCAAGAGTACGATAACATTGAACTGAATAATCTTTGGTTCTATATAACAATAAGATGCCCACTGATATCCAGTCTCTTCGGTGTGGTATTGATGAAAAGGCATTTGGATACTTACCTCTGAGACCACTTTGCCGGCCAGAGCCTTGAATGCTGAAGAAGACGGGTTGGCAAGATCCGAGGTGAATTTCTCATCGAGACTGAACCGAAGAATCAGGGTTCCTTCACTAGGAGATGGAGGGTTAGTTAGTGCGACTGCAGTGGTGGTGGCTGCTGCCGGAACAGCGGTGGTGGTGGTTGCTACCGGAACAGCGGTGGTGGTGGTTGCTGCCGGAACAGCGGTGGTGGTGGTTGCTACCGGAACAGCGGTGGTGGTGGTGACATCTGCCAGAGTGGTGGTGTTCACCGCTGCAGTTGGAGCAGCAGTTGTTGCAGCGGAGGTGGTTGCATTAGCCATTGTAGTAGCTCCTGCAAAAATGCAACATTCAACGCAATGTTTACATTTTGCAATTAATAAAAAAAATATTGGTCACATACATGTGTTTAGCAGATGTTACTGCGTGTGTAGCAAAATGTTTGTGCTTCTGGTTCCGACAGTGCAGCAATATCTAACAATTAATATCTAACAATTTCACAACATATTCCGAAAACACACAAATCTAAGTAACGAATGGATTTAAGAATATATACATATATGGGTGAGAAATATCAGAGTGGCATAGACTAAGATACAGTATAATATTATAGAATACCTTTATAAACATATGAGATGAAGTGTCTGATCAGTTGTGTTTTGGGATCTCATGAAGGACAGAATAACAACATAACTGTATATTTGAATGTATATATTTCCCAGTTGTCAGGGTCATACCCAAATTTTGGGGAACTGATATGATTAAAATTGAAACCATTTGTGGGAAGATGTAATGTGATTTTAGACTTCTAAATTAGAGAATTGTTTTTCATATGAAGTCTTAACCAAGTCAGTGGCCACGCCCACCCAAGCACAGACATTACATTACGACAAAAGGAGGGAACACCCTTTTCCCCGAGTGCATAAAACCCACTCGTGACGAAATGTACAATTAGTCAAGAAAACGCAGGGACGGGAGTCCCCACGTTGAAATGGCAACTACTCTACAGAACAAGCAGACGGACATTGTTGAACCGGACGTTGCGAATGTTTAGGAAATCTACAAAACTAAAGATGCACACATTCACAGTCTGCAGCTGTATATGTGGAATAGTCTAGGAAACTCGACCGAAGACGAGAGGAGAACATTTCACAATCAAACGACCGAATTGTACTCTGAAAGATCCATTCTGGAGAACATTTCCCTATAGAACGACCATTGGTACATCTGACGTATCCATTGTAACAGAGTTACAACTATAGAAAGACTTGATCTCTGGTGGACACAGCCAGAGAATTTCTGTCGACCGACTCTCCAGCAGACAGACCGAAGATTTCGTCAAAGAGACAACAAGACATACAGGCATGAATATATATATATATTGCAATTCTTTTCAAATGAGCGGCTGTTCATGTGAAAAGTATTATCATTTCAATGAGCCTTTTTATCAACTGTGTGTAGTGGTTCCCATTATGTCTTTCCCACTCTTTATCTGTCCCCACCCCTGTCCATTGTCTACCAAGCCGTCATATCGGTTTAGTCCACTAGGGACCCTTTATTGCATTGTGTTAGTAACCAATAAGCACCATGTCGGTGTCCGCAACATGGCTGGTTTTCCTTTTGTTTCCTCTGGTTTTCCTTTTGTAGTCCATGATTGGCTGTAGACCCTGCCACATACGTATTGAGCCGTTGAATTGTGAACCCACTTTGTCTCTATGCTGACGTTTTGCCTATTTGATTGCCATGTCGGAGGGAATGACTACTCTGTTTGTATTCTTCCATATTCCCAGTCACCTTCCATGTTTAATGCAGTGGTTCGTGTTTTCTGTTTTGCGCGAATACTGCCATCTATCCACGGTCTCTGGTTAGGGTAGGTTTTAATAGTCACAGTGGGTGCAAAATTCCTATACACTTCCTGATAAACTCAGTTATCGTTTCAGTGAATTCGTCCATATTATTCTCGGAAGCTACCCAGAATATATCCAAGTCCACATGATCAAAACAGTCTTGAAGCATGGATTCCAATTGGTCAGACCAGTGTTGAATAGTCCTCAGCACGGGTACTAACAATTTGAGTTTCTGCCAATAGGAAGGGAGCAGAGAAATGGAGTTGTGGTCAGATTTGCCGAAAGGAGAGTGGAGGAGGGACTGGTATGCAACCCGGAAGTTGGAGTAACAGTGGTCAAGTGTTTTAGCACCATGAGTACTACACTCAAATTGCTGATAGAATTTAGGCAGCATTTTTCTCAAATTTGCTTCGTTCAAATCTCCAGCTAAAATAAATGCAGCTTCAGGATATATGGTTTCCAGTTTGCATAAAGTCCAGTGAAGTTCCTTGAGGGCCATCGTGGTATCAGCTTGAGGAGGGATATACATTTGATTGTGAGGTATTCTAGGTCTGGTGAACAAAAGGACTTGTATGTTCCTGTATGTTATCACAATTACATCATTTGTTGTTAATCATCAAACATACATCCCCTCCTTCTTCCCAGTGAGATGTTCATTACTGTCGGTGCGATGAACTGATAATGCAGATTGCTGGACGAACTCCGACAGTATATCCCGAGAAAGCCATGTTTTCGTGAAACAGAGTATGTTGCAATCCCTGATGTCTCTCTGGAAAGAAACCCTTGCCCTAATCTCATCAACGTTGTTAATCAGGGACTGAACATTAGCAAATAATATACTCGGGAGAGGTCATATTGCTGGTATTGCTGGTCATAATGCTGGTAGTGCTGGTGAGTTACCGTCGCTCTGATTTCTAATAGTGCTTCCCAGCTGTAATAAATAACACGTATAGTTTCTGGGCAAACAATGTGAGAAAAATACAGAAAAAAACTAAACACTGCAAAGTCTCCTAAGAACTAGAAGCGAGGCAGCCCTATCTTTCCGAACCATCTAGTGTTTTTTAGTGTGTGAGAATAAGAAAAGAGATGTGTTGATGAATTGTCTTACGTGTGACCACAATGGAGGATGAATTGATAGGTAAGGTCAGGCCAGACGTGTTGGAAGTAATGGCAGTTTGTAAAGTTTGTGCTACCAGGCTATCGTTGGGCACTGAGCTGATGTTGTTGAATATCACTGTAGACTCCACCACAATTGACCCTGACCTGAGAATAACATGAGAAAAATGTTAAAAACTTTTACAAGCGTTACTTCAGTAACAACCCACTCCCAAGGCATACTAAATAACAATACTCATTGAAATGTTATTTTCCTCCATCATCCACACTGTTTCAAAGACATTCAGATGATAATTATGTACCCACCTGAAACTATTGACAACAGTTCGAAGGAATCTGGCTCCAAATTGAGCCTTGAACAAATTATCCAGCTGAAAAAAAATGTATACAGAATTTTAAGTTATATTATAATAACAATTCAACAATGTAAGGCTGGTATCAAGATGCCATATGATGAATTATGACGAAGATGATCATGATTATGATTTTGTCATGCGTCTTTCAAATAACTAATGACACTGTATTAAATTGAATGAAAGTTACCTGTGTAGTCACATGATTTGCCAAAGCCAGGAACTCTGGTGACCTGCTGTTGCTCAGAGAGCTATTGAAGGTCGATGTCAGACTGAACTGCAGTGACAGTTGTGGGCTGGTCAGTGGCGCCTCTGTTGCACGGGATGCCGTTGTAGTTGACACTTGGATAGTTGGTACTGGGGTAGTTGCTACCGGCTTAGTTGGTAATGGGGTAGTTAGTACTTCGGTCGAATTGGTTATCGGAGTGATTGGAGCTGGAGATGTTTTTACTACTGCAGTAGTTGGAGGAACTGTTGTGCTGACTACTGGGGTAGATGGATGAGCTGTTGCATTTACTGCTGGAGTTGTTGGAGGAGTTGTTGCATTGACTACTGGGGTAGTTGAAGGAGCTGTTGTGTTGACTATTTGGGTAGTTGAC
>NW_027008492.1:0-72383 GCF_036934945.1 Oncorhynchus masou masou | reverse complement strand
ATCATGGACTACAAAAGGAAAACCAGAGGAAACAAAGGAAAACCAGCCATGTTGCGGACACCGACATGGTGCTTATTGGTTACTAACACAATGCAATAAAGGGTCCCTAGTGGACTAAACCGATATGACGGCTTGGTAGACAATGGACAGGGGTGGGGACAGATAAAGAGTGGAAAGACAATGGGAACCACTACACACAGTTGATAAAAAGGCTCATTGAAATGATAATACTTTTCACATGAACAGCCGCTCATTTGAAAAGAATTGCAATATATATATATATTCATGCCTGTATGTCTTGTTGTCTCTTTGACGAAATCTTCGGTCTGTCTGCTGGAGAGTCGGTCGACCCAGAAATTCTCTGGCTGTGTCCACCAGAGATCAAGTCTTTCTATAGTTGTAACTCTGTTACAATGGATACGTCAGATGTACCAATGGTCGTTCTATGGGAAATGTTCTCAGAATGGATCTTTCAGAGTACAATTCGGTCGTTTGATTGTGAAATGTTCTCCTCTCGTCTTCGGTCGAGTTTCCTAGACTATTCCACATATACGCTGCAGACTGTGAATGTGTGCATCTTTAGTTTTGTAGATTTCCTAAACATTCGCAACGTCCGGTTCAACAATGTCCGTCTGCTTGTTCTGTAGAGTAGTTGCCATTTCAACGTGGGGACTCCGTCCTGCGTTTTCTTGACTAATTGTACATTTTAAGTCACGAGTGGGTTTTATGCACTCGGGGGAAAGGGTGTTCCCTCCTTTTGTCGTAATGTAATGTCTGTGCTTGGGTGGGCGTGGCCACTGACTTGGTTAAGACTTCATATGAAAAACAATTCTCTAATTTAGAAGTCTAAAATCACATTACATCTTCCCACAAATGGTTTCAATTTTAATCATATCAGTTCCCCAAAATTTGGGTATGACCTGACAACTGGGAAATATATACATTCAAATATACAGTTATGTTGTTATTCTGTCCTTCATGAGATCCCAAAACACAACTGATCAGACACTTCATCTCATATGTTTATAAAGGTATTCTATAATATTATACTGTATCTTAGTCTATGCCACTCTGATATTTCTCACCCATATATTTATATATTCTTAAATCCATTCGTTACTTAGATTTGTGTGTTTTCGGAATATGTTGTGAAATTGTTAGATATTGCTGCACTGTCGGAACCAGAAGCACAAGCATTTTGCTACACACGCAGTAACATCTGCTAAACACGTGTATGTGACCAATATTTTTTTTATTAATTGCAAAATGTAAACATTGCGTTGAATGTTGCATTTTTGCAGGTGCTACTACAATGGCTAATGCAACCACCTCCGCTGCAACAACTGCTGCTCCAACTGCAGCGGTGACCACCACCACTCTGGCAGATGTCACCACCACCACTGCTGTTCCGGCAGCAACCACCACCACCGCTGTTCCGGCAGCAACCACCACCACCGCTGTTCCGGCAGCAACCACCACCACCGCTGTTCCGGCAGCAGCCACCACCACTGCAGTCGCACTAACTAACCCTCCATCTCCTAGTGAAGGAACCCTGATTCTTCGGTTCAGTCTCGATGAGAAATTCACCTCGGATCTTGCCAACCCGTCTTCTTCAGCATTCAAGGCTCTGGCTGGCAAAGTGGTCTCAGAGGTAAGTATCCAAATGCCTTTTCATCAATACCACACCAAAGAGACTGGATATCAGTGGGCATCTTATTGTTATATAGAACCAAAGATTATTCAGTACAATGTTATCGTACTCTTGGACCTCCCCGTTGAGAACAATGTCCAGACTTTTTTACGGTCTTCTTAGTGGACATGAAGCCTTGTGCCTGCCTATGAACCCTTGTGCCTGCCTAACAGCTGTTATGGGCAACAGAGAGTACAATGTGCACAACATGGGGAATATTTACACTTTTGCATGTCAGTAATCAAGTCATTAAGATTTTAAACAACTTTTAAATGCAGAAATACAGCCAGTGTGATGAATTTTGCATCGTATGAAGCAAACACAGCATCTTATGATGCAAAATGGATCATACCTGCTGTGTTTCTGTATTTTAAATGTTAACTCTTGGAACTACCGCTCCCGGATCCGGGAGAATTGTCATCAACTGACACTAATTAGCATAACGCAACGGACAAAAAATATTACTAGAAAATATTCATATTCATGAAATCACGAGTTAAATATATTGAAACACAGCATAGCCTTTTGTTAATCACCCTGTCATCTCAGATTTTGAAATTATGCTTTACAGCCAAAGCAAGTCAAGCATTTGTGTAAGTTTATCGATCGCCTAGCATCGCATTATGCCTAGCTAGCAGCAGGCAGCTTGGCCACGAAAATCAGAAAAGCAATCAAATTAAATCGTTTACCTTTGATGTGCTTCGCATGTTTTCACTCAGGAGACTCCCAGTTGGATAGCAAATGTTCCTTTTTTCCATAAAAATTATTTTTGTAGCCAAATAGCTCTGTTTGTTCTTCACTTTTGGCTGAGAAATCGATCGGAAATTGCGGTCACGACAACGCCGAAAAATATTCCAAATTAGATCCATAATATCGACAGAAACATAGTAAACGTTTTTTTATAATCAATCCTCAAGGTGTTTTTCAAATATCTATTCGATAAATTATCAACTGGGTCAGTTGGCTTCTTAGTAGGAGCGAGAGAAACAAATCACTCTGAGAGCCACCAGCTGACCACTGACGCAATGTTGTCGCTCACGCTCATTTTTCAAAATTAAAGCCTGAAACTATGTCTTGTGACACTACACATTAGGGAAGCCATAGAAAAAGGAATCTGGTTGATATCCCTTTCACTGCTCAATAGGGATGCATAGGAACGCAGAGGTTTCTAAATTTCTCAGGCTTTCTCCTGCAATATCAGTTCTGTTAAACTCACAGACAATATTTTAACAGTTTTGGAAACTTTAGAGTGTTTTCTATCCTAAGTTGTCAATTATATGCATATTCTATTATCTGGTCCTGAAAAATAGCCTGTTTACTTTGGGAACGTTATTTTTCCAAAAATGAAAATAGCGCCCCCTAGTTTCAAGAGGTTTATATCTTCAAAATGTGATTGCTGACATGCAAACATTTTGAGGATTATATCAACAATTGACTAATGAAACAAATACTAAAAGTCCGTTTTTGAGTGGCGTATTCCTAACTTTGAAATTTGACGTTGTTTTGCATGTCAGCATTTATGTATAGCATGACACATTTTCTGTTAATGGTTAAGGTTTTGGATAGGGTGAAAACAGTATGTTTAGGCATTCATTCCGAAAGGTTAAGTTAACAGTTAATGTTTGGGATAGAGTTGAAACAAAAACATAATAAACTAGAGTCTACAACTGGTATTGAACATGCAACCTTTGTATCTGTTGTTATGGGATTTCCTGATTTCCTGGACAGGCATCCAATTTCAAGGTCAATCTTGAGCAGTCTGGGCTTTGTTCTATGACATCAAAGCATTCTTTATTATAATTCTCAACATCTCATTTTTCAGAACACATGAAGTCCTCTTGATTTACACCATTTCCCTCTCAGAAAAAAACAGCTAAAGTATCCCAATTAGCAGACGAGTCTGGGGCACCTTCTTGTAGCGCTTGGTGTTTTGACTCTTTGACTCTGTTAAGCTTTGGTAATCATATTTTAATATTTCAATGCAGGTGAACAAGATTTTTGCTAAAACCCCAAGCTTCCTTCGTTCCATTGTCAACTCATTCAAGTAAGTATGAATTCTCATTACCGACTTGAATACTTTGATTATGACAGTGATGATAATGATTTCTGTTGGTTGTCCATTTTCTTTCCTAGGAGTGGATCTGTAGTTACCAACATGACCCTCGTGTTCAGTAACAAATCTTCGGTTCCCAGCGCATGCAGCGCACAGACAACTTTCACCATCAGTTCCACCTTCCTGAACATCCTTCCGGGCAGCGTCAATGTTGGTATGTATTAATTGTCACAATACAACTACACATCTGTAAGAGCAAAGTCAACATTTGAACAGAAACATGAAAAGACAATCTACTTTCATCATTCACTGAATCTTTATTTTTCCTACTTTTTCAGAGTCATCAGTCAATTCAGGAAGTGCTCCCCGACCTACTGCCTTCTGTCTGGCTTTCTTGCCTCTCACTTTGGCACTGCTAATGGTACAGTTGCTGGCTAACTAATAGCCTGTGTCATAGCTCCTATGGCATTTTTTCCACCAATGAACGGTTTTCCAGCTCTCATAGAGACAGCCTTAAGATTAAGGACCTGCTTTGGCAGAAGAATGCACAATGGATTGTGCCTGTGTTAATTGGCAAAATATATATGTATTTCATGTACATTCCCCCAAGTACATACAAACAAAAACACACCTAAGTGTACCTTTTGATGTCAAGTATGATATTTGTGACATTCCTTAAGAAATCATATAGTTTTTTTTTTCTGCTTATGAATATTAAATGCATATACCTTTTCTTTCAAGTGACTGTATTTATACTTAACCATATAGACATTACTTATTTATTTGCATCTTCCACATGTTTTATATGTTAGATTTATATGGAAAATAACTGAAAGATTAGAAAACCTTTCCTACAACTTGTGACATCCAAATCCTATTGTATACCTTTTTTTTATTGTGCTATTTGATCATAGTTGCATTTTTAGTTATTAACTGATTGTAACTACTTTATATCTGTTTTTTAATTCACCAAGACCACATACCAAATACCTTTATGATATTTACTTTTAGTTATTTTGGGCAAATCACTGAAGTGTGTCAAAGGGGCCGATGAAGTAATGCTGAGCACTGCATTGTTTTAAAAACATTGTAACTTCTTATCTTGTTAATATTCAATCCAATATGTAAAACACGTGGAAGTACATTTTCTTCATTACCGTTTTAATATAATTCTATTTTGGGTCGAATAATTTATTCATAAAACATTTACAGTATGAGTTACCATGTGAGTAAAATGCCTTAAGCAAAAAAAGCTTATTTTTCTCAAATGTTGTGCACAAATTTGTTTTCATCTCTGTTAGTGAGAATGTATCCTTTGCCAAGATAATCCACCCCCCATAATAGTTGTGGCATATGAACACTTTACATGTTGCATTTATACGTCTGTTCAGTATTCCTGTCCATCTATCTATTTATCTTTCTATCTGTCATTAAATAAACGTTTTGAATGAAACATTACATTTTCTTTTTTTTCTTTGAGAAAGTAGTGTTCCAATTTATACACGCAGTAGAAAATGGTGACTCGCACTCAACATTGAAAAATACCAGTTCATATTCTGAGCGATACCATCAATACGAATAATACCTCAAGTTAGTTTAAAAAATGTGTGAGGTGTTATTGCATTATGGTCATTCAAATTATACAATACCCAATGCAACATATGGAGTACAAAACTATATGGGGATATTAACGACAGCAGGGGAAAGTGTGTAGATAGATCCATATATCCAAGATGGGAAAATGCAAAGGAAGAAATGAGAAGCACATAGCATCATATACCGCTCACACACTGCATGAGCACTATATAGCTTCTGAACACTAAAGATATAGATCTCTCTTATTCAAAACCAAAAACGCAATATATATATATTTGCAAACCTCCATCAAGCTCCTTAATTAATGGCATGAAATGGTCTCTTTTTACGTTTCATTCTGTCCTTTAGTTGTATCAATAACTCCACAAAATAAGTTTCTTCAATTGAAAATAAAGTTTAGTTTAGAAATCTCCTACGACGTTGTATGAAAAGTACATTTCTATATTAGGACTAACTAGCATAATATGGGGTGTAATGGATTATGATGAACATAAATCAAAACTGTTGGGCAAATTAATGTTCAATGATGAGACCACCAATTCTCACCATCAGTAAACCCCTTGATCCTTGCCTCCTCCTCCCACCCAAGAAAAGTATATGAACAATTAGGAGCAGAAGCTCTGAGCTGTCACATCAGGCCCATGTGTACATCTTCTAACTTCGATAGCTTCAAGTTCCTCGAAGTCCACATCACTAAGGACCTTTCATGGTCCAAACTCATCAACACAGTTGTAAAGAGGGCATGACAATGCCTCTTACCCCTCAGGAGGCTGATAAGATTTGGCACGGACCCTCAGATCCTCAAAAGGTTATAAAGCTGCACCACTGAGAGTATCTTGACTGGCTGCATTACTGTTTGGTATGGTAACTGCTTGGCATCCGACGGTAAAGGCACTATAGAGGTTAATGCGTTAGGCCCAGTAGACCTCTATAACAGGCGGTGTCAGAAGAAAGTTCCAGCCGACTGTAGCTCAGGACCTGAAGCAAGGATACAGTATGCATATCCATTTGAAAGGAAACACCTGGACGTTTGTTAAAATCTGAAATGTATGTAGGAGAATATTACACATTAGATCTGGTAAAAGTACAAACAATAGTGCAAACAAAAAAATATGCGTTTATGTTTTTTTAATTCCATCATCTTTGAGAAGCAAGAGAAATGCCATACATCATTAAGACAGGAGCCTATGTGTAATTTAGATGTTGTCCACAAGATTGCAGCAGTGTGTCTGTGCAACATTTCAGACTGATCCAGTGAAGTATTACCTCCTACACAATATTTTGAATCAAGTCTGCCAGGAGTTTGCTCAAATGTGCTGAATTGGTCAACTTATACATTTTCAAGTACATAACTATAGAGAACATATACAAGTCCTATGGTAATAAAGGTGTTAAATGTACACACTCCCAGGAATGTCAAACATGATGAATTATTAGCTTCACTACAGAAAAGACACTAACCTTCACACATCTAGATGGCCGGGTGGGAAGGGTGTGGAGCCAGAGACAGGAGTGGGGTCAAACTGTACTGCCTAGTTCCTACATTGTAATATAAACAAAATTACACTCCATTTTATCTCTGGGACCGTCAGAATGACAAATCAGAGCAAGAATACTGAGTGTAAGTACATTGTTTACCTTCAGATGTGAATGTATCAAACCAGTTGCCTTGATGAAAGTGTTTTGTTGTTTTGCACTATCCTCAAACAATAGCATGGTCTTTTTTCTGTAATAGCTACTGTAAATTGGACACTGCAGTTAGATTAACAAGAATATAAGCTTTCTGCCCATATAAGACATGTCCATGTTCCGGAAAGTTGGCTGTTGTACACAACGTTTTCTAGTCACATTATCGAATATTGAGCAACAACCGTCCCGTGTTAGGGACACCGATGCCGTAGAGGTTAAAATCCCCATTGGCCTCATGGTGAAATTACGGAGCAGTTTCCGTACATGATTGGGCTAGGGGGCAGCATTTCCACTTTTGGATGAAAAGCATGCCCAGAGTAAACTGCCTGCTACTCAGTCCCATATGCTAATATATGCATATTATTAGTAGTATTGGATAGAAAACACTCTGAAGTTTCTATAACTGTTTGAATGATGTCTGGGAGTATAACATAACTCATATAGCAGGCAAAAACCTGAGAAAAAATCCAACCAGGAAGTGGGAAACCTGAGGTTTGTAGTTTTTCAACTCAGCCCCTATTGAAGATACAGTGGGGTATTGGTCATCTTGCACTTCCTAAGGCTTCGACTAGACGTCAATAAGGTTTAGAACGTTGTTTGATGCTTCTACTGTGAAGTGGGGCCGAATGAGATAATTTAGAATAACTGTCTTCAAAGTAATGACTCGGGACGTCGGGTTTGATATGAAAGCTTATTTTAGTAAAAATACTTGTTCACGTTACATTTAACAACTTTAGATTTTACAGAGCAATGAAAGTAAGATGCTAGCGAAAAGGTCAGCTTAACACTTTACACCTGCACATAACTGGCGCGTTTTCTCTCTCATTCCTGTCGCAAGGCATTCTGGAACTTGCAGTCAAAAGCGTAATTCAATACTAACCAATACAATTACATATCTAAATAACTGTAAAGAAATGTCTTTAGATACAGCTCAATGAATTAACTTAACTTAACCCCCTCCCAATGAACAAATGTGTTAATCTAGATCTCTAAGCAGTATATCAACTGAATAGGTCTCCTCAACAAAGTCCCTGAAGCAGTGTAAACTGAACATGACCTAACTAGGCCATCTCGGCCTGGAAACAGTTCCTCAATATTTCCTAGTGTCTGGGTGTGTTTCCAGGTTTGTCCGCTAGCGTTCCCAGACAGGTTAATCTACGGTAACTAGGTAAGAAAGGACGCCTGTGTCTTTGTAGTGACTAGGTTTATTGATACCCAATCCAAAGCCTAATTAATAACTTCATCATGCTCAAAGGGATATCAATCATTTCCCTTCTTTTAAAAAATGGCTATTTTTCTTGATATCCAATTGGTACTAACGTCATTGTGTCATTGCTGCAAGTTCACTACCGACTCTGGAGAGGCAAAGGTTTATAGCCCTTCGAAAAGGCCACACTGCTTCTTGTCATACCACTCGCTTAACCCGGAAGCCAGCCGCACCAATGTGTTAGAGGAAATACTTTGCAACGAGTCAGCTCGAAGGCACCTGGTCCACCACTAGTAGCCATAGACCACGATGACACAAGTAAATCCCAGCCGGCCAAACCCTGCCCTTACGTCGCCCAATGGATCTCCTGGTCACGGCTGGCTGTGGCATAGTCTGGGATCGAACCCACGGCTCTAGTGGAACCTCAGCATTGTGATTTAGTGCCTTAGACCACTGCACCACTCAGGAGACCAGTTGGTGACCTTCTTTGAGAGGTGTTGAAAAACCTCCCTGGTCTTTGTGGTTGAATCTGTGCTTGAACTTCACTACTTGAAAAAAGGACCTTAGAGATAATTTAATGTGTGGGGTACATAGATGGCGTAGTCATTAAGTAATCATGTTAACCACTAGTATCACAGTCCATGAGATTTATGTGATTTGTAATGCACATTTTTACTCCTGAACTTATTTAGTTTTTCCATATAAAAATGGGTTAATAAATACGTGTTGACTCCAAACATTTCAGCTTTAAATGTTTATTAATGTAGGACATTTTCTACAAACAAAATTCCACTTTGACATTATTGGCTATTGTGTGTAGATCAGTGACAAAAATCTAAATTGTATCAATTTTAAGCTGTAACAGTGACTGCCCAATGACACAAAGCAAAAGACACAGACTTTTTGAAGAAGACATAAGTCGGCTGCAGGGCCATTTGTAGTACAATTACTTTTAAAATGGAGCTTGGTAAATACAAAAGGTGTATATCTGGGCTGCATTGTGTATGTCTGTTAACCTAATCCCTTTTTGTGTGGCATAAATGACTGAGAATTAAAGAGAGGGCTAGAACCACATCAGTTAAAGAGCTCTCTCTCTCTCTCTCTCTCTCTCTCTCTCTCTCTCTCTCTCTCTCTCTCTCTCTCTCTCTCTCTCTCTCTCTCATCATCATCATATTCCTCCCTCATCTTAAACGTCACCAACTGCCACTGGTGTACACATTGTGTAGTATACATTCTGGTGTCTGGAAGTTCATGGGGAAGGGCCGGTTTCTCAACAACCAAGATGTGACAGACACACACACTACGCCTTGAGGTGACCACACCATGTCTCTTTCTTTCTCTCTCTCAATATCCAATACAGAAATGGTCAACGTTCAGAATGTAATTCAACAAACAAAAATGGCTGGTGGTACTGATTTTGTGTATTACCTTTAATACTGTATATAGATTAAATAGTACATAGAGACATATAAAAGTAATCTCAATAGTTGTCTGTCTCTCATTTTCTGGAAAGTTGCAGAACTAACATTACTGGTTGATCATTGTAACAATAACCACAGTAACCTGAATAAAATTCACTTGCTATCAGGAAGCTACTACTGTCGTGAATTATTTGAATAAGACTAATATTTTACCTGCAGAAGCTGTGTGGCTGCGTAGACCAATCCTTGAGCTCCACAGCCCCACAACGCGCTGAACAACCAACAGCTGACATCTAAAAGCTTAACGCATTCTCTGGAGTCACGCAGGCTTCAGAAACGAATCACAATCCTTGACTCTTTCCACATTTTGTTGTGTTAAACCTGAATTGAAAATGGATTAAATTGAGATTTGTTGTCACTGGCCTACACACAATACCCCATAATGTTTTTACTTTTTTACAAATGAATTGAAAATGAAAAGCTGAAATGTCTTGAGTCAAGAATTCAACCCCTTCATTCTGGCAAGTCTAAATTAGTTCAAACGTACAGATTTGCTTTAACAAGTCTTCTCTGTATTTCACACATACAATTATCTGTAAGGTCCCTCAGTCGAGCAGGTAATTTCAGACTCAACCACAAAGACCAGGGAGGTTTTCCAATGCCGCACAAAGAAGGGACCTATTGGTAGTAAACATTCCTGTGAGGATGGTGAAGTTATTGATTACAGCGTATGGTGTATCAATACACCCAGTCACTACAAAGATACAGGCATCCTTCCTAACTCAGGGATTTCACCATGAGGCCAATAGTGACATTAAAAAAGTTACGGTGTTTAATGGTTGTGATAGGAGAAAAACTGAGGATTGATCAACAACATTGTAGTTCCTCCACAATACTAACCTAATTGACATAGTGAAAAGAAGGAAGTCTGTACAGAGTAATTGCTTTCCAAAACATGCATCCCGTTAACAAGGCACTAAATTAATACTCCAAAAAATGTGCAAAACAATTCACTTTTTGTCCTGAATACAAAGGGTTATGTTTAGGGCAAATCCAATGCAACACATTATCTAGTACCACTCTCCATATTTTGAAGCATAGTGGTGGCTGCATCATGTTATGGGTATTTGTTGTTCAACTAGGCAAGTCAGTTAAGAACAAGCTCTTATTTACAGTGACGGCCTAGGAACAGTGGGTTAACTGCCTTTTTTCAGAACGACAGATTTATACTTTGTCAGCTCAGGGATTCAATCTAGCAACTTTTCGGTTACTGGCCCAACACTCTAACCTCAAGGCTATCTGCCGCCTCAGGTATGCTTGTAATTGTTAAGGACTAGGGAGTTTTTCAGAAAAAAAAGAAACAGACTGGAGCTAAGCACAGGCAAAATCCTGTGCTTAGCTGTGCTTTTTTTTGGTCTCCACTAGCTTCCTGCAGTTAGTCTGGGCGTGTGGTCAAGAAATGGATTTTGATAGAAACAGCTTGAGCTGACAATGACTTGGTGATAAAAACCTAAAGCTGGCATTCCATAGACAGATATGGTGTGTGTGACCCGAGATAGAGATATCCTGAAAGAGTTTGGAACAATCAGTCAAGACTGTTGGGTTGACCAGTCTCATTACTGCAATAATTCATCGATATTGAATGAAGAATATTGAATGAAGAAATGACAAAGTCTCTCTCACTTGGTTAGAATTTCCACCCCAGGAGCTTAATCCAGTTATATTCCAGCCACTAGGGTGAAGCCCATAGAAAGAAAGGAAAGTGGATTCATCCTTATAGCCCAAGAGAGGCCCCCTTCAATTATGAAACTGTGACATTTGAACCGTGAGAGTTTTCTGGGGCTCAGACCTACAATGTCAAGTAGTGAAAAAAATCTAAAATGCACATCTCAAAATGTTGATATTGCAGTATACTACCAAACATGACATTACCTTACCAGGACAAGCAGTGATCAAGTCAAATCAACGTTTATTTGTCACGTGCGCCGAATACAACAGCTGTGGACCTTACAGTGAAATGCTTACTTACAGGCTCTAACCAATAGCGGAAAAAAAGGTATTAGGTGAAAAACAGGTAGGTAAAGAAATAAATCAACAGTAAAAAGACAGGCTATGTACAGGAGCGAGGCTATAAAAGTAGCGAGGCTACATACAGACACTGGTTAGTCAGGCTGATTGAGGTATTATGCACATGAATGTATAGTTAAAGTGACTATGCATATATGATAAACAGAGGGTAGCAGCAGTGTAAAAAGAAGGGGGGAGGCACACCATGCAAATAGTCTGGGTTGCCATTCGATTACCTGCTCAGGAGTCTTATGGCTTGGGGGTAAAAACTGTTGAAAAGCCTTTTTGTCTTAGACTTGACACTCCAGTACCGCTTGTCATGCGGTAGTAGAGAGAACAGTCTATGACGGGTGGCTGGGGTCTTTGACAATTTTCTAGGCTCTTCCTCTGACACCGCCTGGTGTAGAGGTCCTGGATGGCAGGCAGCTTAGCCCCAGTGATGTACTGGACCGTATGCACTACCCTCTGTAGTGCCTTGCGGTCAGAGGCCAAGCAATTGCCGTACCAGGCAGTGATGCAACCATGCTCTTGATGTTGCAGCTGTAGAACCTTTTGAGGATCTCAGGACCCATGCCAAATCTTTTTAGGTTCCTGAGAGGGAATAGGCTTTGTCTTGCCCTCTTCACGACTGTCTTGGTGAGTTTGGATCATTTTAGTTTGTTGTTGATGTGGACTCAACCTGTTCCACTACAGCCCCATCGATGAGAATGGGGGAGGGCTCGGTCCTCCTTTTCCTGTAGTCCACAATCATCTCCTTAGTCTTGGTTATGTTGAGGGATAGGTTGTTATTCTGGCACCACCTGGCCAGGTCTCTAACCTCCTCCCTATAGTCTGTCTCGTCATTGTCGGTGATCATGCCTACCACTGTTATGTCATCTGCAAACTTAATGATGGTGTTGGTGTCGTGCCTGGCCATGCAGTTATGGGTGAACAGGGAGTACAGGAGGGGACTGTCAGGAAGTCCAGGATCCAGTTGCAGAGGGAGGGGTTTAGTCCCAGGATCCATAGCTTGGTGATGAGCTTTGAGGGTACTATGGTGTTGAACGCTGAGCTGTAGTCAATGAATCGCATTCTCACATAAGTGTTCCTTTTGTCCAGGTGGGAAAGGGCAGTGTGGAGTGCAATAGAGATTGCATCATCTGTGGATCTGTTTGGGTGGAATGCAAATTGGAGTGGGTCTAGGGTTTCTGGGATAATGGTGTTGATGTGAGCCATTACCAACCTTTCAAAGCACTTCATGGCTACGGACGTGAGTGCTAAGGGTCTGCAGTAATTTAGGAAAGTTGCCTTTGTGTTCTTGGGCACAGGGACTATGTTGATCTGCTTGAAACATGTTGGTATTACAGACTCAATCATGGACATGTTGAAAATGTCAGTGATTGGGGCATTACAGATAGTGGTAGCGTGTCACCTGGTTCCAGCGCCCAGTGAAGGAAAGGTTACAATAGCACACATTCATGACAGATCCCCACCGAAGCCTGGCACTGACACCTGTCACGCAGAGTGGTGGGAACCACCTGTAGATGTACAGCACTTGAGCCAAGAACAACAAGCATTAGTCAAATAGATTCTCAGAGAGGAATCAACCATTTTTGCCTAGATGACGTGAACATAGGGTGCATTAAAAATCTCCAAATCGAGATAACATTAACTTGTAACATACAAGTAGAAAAGAAAGACAATGGCCCCTTCAGTATGCTGAGGTGAAATGTCACTTTCAGAGGCTCCTGAATAAAAGATGAATTACCACTGCATCACCTCTGGTCTGTGTATGGAAAAATGGGTGTTTAAGACTTTGTGTTGATTACAGGGGATTGAACAAGTAGACTGTTCTGGAAATGTTATGTACTTGAGTGAAGACCCAAAAGCGGTTTTAACAGAAAACAGAGTTCTTTAATAAAAAAACAGGAATGGCATAAATCCTCTTCCAACGTAGTCAATGGAACAAAAGAACGTAGTATAATGCAGGATGCACCTGCCAGGCAGACTCCGACAGGATAGGACAAGGTGGAAGCAAACGCGACGACAGCTTGCTTCTGGCATCAAAAAACACAAACAAGAATCAGACACTGAAAGTAGCAGGAACAGAGAGAGAAATAGAGACCTAATCAGAGGGGGAAGAGAGAACAGGTGGGGAAAGAGTGAATGAGATAGTTAGGGGAAATGTAGAACAGCTGAAGAATGAGAGACAGAGAAGGTAACCTAAAAAGACCAGCAGAGAGAGACAGAGTGAAGAGAAAGGACAGGAACAGACATAAGACATGACAGTACCCCCCCCCCACTCACCGAGCGCCTCCTGGCGCACTCGAGGAGGAAACCTGGCGGCAACGGAGGAAATCATCGATCAGCGAACGGTCCAGCACGTCCCGAGAGGGAACCCAACTCCTCTCCTCAGGACCGTACCCCTCCCAATCCACTAGGTACTGATGACCACGGCCCCGAGGGCGCATGTCCAAAATCTTACGAACCCTGTAGATGGGTGCGCCTCGACAAGGATGGGGGGAGGGACGAGCGGGGGCGCGAAGAACGGGCCTAACACAGGAGACATGGAAGACCGGGTGAACGCGACGAAGATAGCGCGGGAGAAGAAGTCGCACTGCGACAGGATTAATGACCTGAGAAATACGGAACGGACCAATGAACCGCGGGGCCAACTTGCGAGAAGCTGTCTTAAGGGGAAGGTTCTGAGTGGAGAGCCATACTCTCTGACCGCAACAATATCTAGGACTCTTGGTCCTACGCTTATTAGCGGCCCTCACAGTCTGCGCCCTATTACGGCAAAGTGCCGACCTGACCCCCTTCCAGGTGCGCTCGCAACGCTGGACAAAAGCCTGAGCGGAGGGGACGCAGGACTCGGCGAGCTGAGAAGAGAACAGCGGAGGCTGGTACCCGAGGCTACTCTGAAAAGGGGATAGACCGGTAGCAGACGAGGGAAGCGAGTTGTGGGCGTACTCTGCCCAGGGGAGCTGTTCTGACCAAGACGCAGGGTTACGAAAAGAAAGACTGCGTAAAATGCGACCAACAGTCTGATTGGCCCGTTCGGCTTGACCGTTAGACTGGGGATGAAAGCCGGACGAGAGACTGACGGAAGCCCCAATCAAACGGCAAAACTCCCTCCAAAATTGGGACGTGAACTGCGGGCCTCTGTCGGAAACGACGTCAGAAGGAAGGCCATGAATACGGAAAACATTCTCGATAATGATCTGAGCCGTCTCCTTAGCAGAAGGGAGCTTATCGAGAGGAATGAAATGAGCCGCCTTAGAGAATCTATCGACAACCGTAAGAATAACTGTCTTCCCGCTGATGAAGGCAGTCCGGTGATAAAATCTAAAGCGATGTGAGACCACGGTCGAGAGGGAATGGGAAGCGGTCTGAGACGGCCGGCAGGAGGAGAGTTCCCGGATTTAGTCTGCGCGCAGACCGAACAAGCGGCGACAAATCGACGCGTCACGTTCCCGAGTGGGCCACCAGAAACGCTGGCGAATGGAAGCGAGCGTACCCCGAACGCCGGGGTGGCCGGCTAACTTGGCAGAGTGGGCCCACTGAAGAACGGCCGGACGAGTAGGAACGGGAACGAACAGAAGGTTCCTAGGACAAGCTCGCGGCGACGGAGTGTGAGCGAGTGCTTGCTTTACCTGCCTCTCAATTCCCCAGACAGTCAACCCGACAACACGCCCGTCAGGGAGAATCCCCTCGGGGTCGGTGGAGACCTCAGAAGAACTGAAGAGACGAGATAAAGCATCAGGCTTGGTGTTTTTGAGCCCGGACGATAAGAAATAACAAACTCGAAACGAGCGAAAAACAGAGCCCAACGAGCCTGACGCGCATTAAGTCGTTTGGCTGAACGGATGTACTCAAGGTTCCTATGGTCAGTCCAAACGACAAAAGGAACGGTCGCCCCCTCCAACCACTGTCGCCATTCGCCTAGGGCTAAGCGGATGGCGAGCAGTTCGCGATTACCAACATCATAGTTACGTTCTGACGGCGATAAGCGATGAGAGAAAAACGCGCAAGGATGGACCTTGCCGTCAGAGAGAGAGCGCTGAGAAAGAATGGCTCCCACGCCCACCTCTGACGCGTCAACCTCAACAACAAACTGTCTAGAGATGTCAGGTGTAACAAGAATAGGAGCGGATGTAAAACGATTCTTAAGAAGATCAAAAGCTCCCTGGGCGGAAACGGACCACTTAAAGCACGTCTTAACAGAAGTAAGGGCTGTGAGGGGAGCTGCCACCTGACCGAAATTACGGATGAAACGACGATAGAAATTAGCGAAGCCCAGAAAGCGCTGCAGCTCGACGCGTGACTTAGGAACGGGCCAATCAATGACAGCCTGGACCTTAGCGGGATCCATCTTAATGCCCTCAGCGGAAATAACGGAACCGAGAAAAGGGACAGAGGCGGCATGAAAAATGCACTTCTCAGCCTTCACATAAAGACAGTTCTCCAAAAGGCGCTGGAGGACGCGTCGCACGTGCTGAACATGAATCGAGAGAGACGGAGAAAAATCAGGATATCGTCCATGTAAACGAAAACAAAAATGTTCAGCATGTCTCTCAGGACGTCGTTAACTAGTGCCTGAAAGACAGCTGGAGCGTTAACGAGGCCGAAAGGAAGAACCCGGTATTCAAAGTGCCCTAACGGAGTGTTAAACGCCGTCTTCCACTCGTCCCCCTCCCTGATGCGCACGAGATGGTAGGCGTTACGAAGGTCCAATTTGGTGAAAAACCTGGCTCCCTGCAGGATCTCGAAGGCTGAAGACATAAGAGGAAGCGGATAACGATTCTTAACTGTTATGTCATTCAGCCCTCGATAATCCACGCATGGGCGCAGGGACCCGTCCTTCTTCTGAACAAAAAAAAACCCCGCTCCGGCGGGAGAGGAGGAGGAGACTATGGTACCGGCGTTGAGCGAAACCGACAAATAATCCTCGAGAGCCTTACGTTCGGGAGCCGACAGAGAGTATAATCTACCCCGGGGGAGTAGTTCCCGGAAGGAGATCAATACTACAGTCATACGACCGGTGTGGAGGGAGAGAAGTGGCCTTGGAACGACTGAACACCGTGCGCAGATCGTGATACTCCTCCGGCACCCCTGTCAAATCGCCAGGCTCCTCCTGTGAAGAAGAGACAGAGGAAACAGGAGGGATAGCAGACATTAAACAGGTCACATGACAAGAAACATTCCAGGATAGGATAGTATTACTAGACCAATTAATAGAAGGGTTATGGCGCACTAGCCAGGGATGACCCAAAACAACAGGTGTAAAAGGTGAACGAAAAATTAAAAAAAGAAATGGTTTCGCTATGATTACCAGAGACAGTGAGGGTTAAAGGCAGCGTCTCACGCTGAATCTTGGGGAGAGAACTACCATCTAAAGCGAACAAGGCCGTGGGCTCCCTAACTGTCTGAGAGGAATGTCATGTTCCCGAGCCCAGGTCTCGTCCATAAAACAGCCCTCCGCCCCAGAGTCTATCAAGGCACTGCAGGAAGCAGATGAACCGGGCCAGCGGAGATGGACCGGAAAGGTAGTGCGTGATCCAGAAGGAGAGGCCTGAGTAGTTGCGCTCACCAGTAGCCCTCCCTTTACTGATGAGCTCTGGCTTTTACTGGACATGAGGTGACAAAATGACCAGCGGAGCCGCAGTAGAGACAGAGGCGATTGGTGATTCTCCGTTCCTTCTCCTTGGCCGAGATGCGGATACCCCCAGCTGCATAGGCTCAGCATCCGAGCCGGCGGAGGAGGGTGGCAGTGATGCGGCAGGTGGCAGTGATGTGGAGAGGGGAGCAACGGAGAACGCGAGCTCCTTTCCACGAGCTCGGCGACGAAGATCAAACCGTCGCTCTATGCGAATAGCGAGAGCTATTAAGGAGTCCAGACAGGAAGGAACCTCCCGGGAGAGGATCTCATCCTTAACCTCGACGAGGAGACCCTCCAGAAAACGAGCGAGCAAAGCCGGCTCGTTCCAGTCACTAGAGGCAGCGAGAGTGCGAAACTCAATAGAATAATCCGTTATGGATCTATTCCCCTGACATAGGGAAGACAGGGCCCTGGAAGCCTCCTCGCCAAAAACAGAACGGTCAAAAACCCGTATCATCTCCTCCTTAAAGTCCTGATACTGGTTAATACACTCAGCCCTCGCTCCCAGATTGCCGTGCCCCACTCACGCGCCCGTCCGGTAAGGAGAGAAATGACGTAGGCGATGCGGGCTGCGCTCCTGGAGTAAGTGTTGGGCTGGAGAGAGAACACCACATCACACTGAGTGAGGAATGAGCGGCACTCAGTGGGCTCCCCAGAGTAACACGGCGGGTTGTTGATCCTGGGCTCCGGAGACTCGGAAACCCTGGAAGTGGGCGGATCGAGGCGGAGTTGGTGAACCTGTCTTGTGAGGTCGGAGACTTGGACGGCCAGGGTCTCAACAGCATGTCGAGCAGCAGACAATTCCTCCTCGTGTCTGCCTAGCATCGCTCCCTGGATCTCGACGGCGGAGTGAAAAGGGTCCGGAGCCGCTGGGTCCATTCTTGGTCTGATTCTTCTGTTATGTACTTGAGTGAAGACCCAAAAGCGGTTTTAACAGAAAACAGAGTTCTTTAATAAAAAACAGGAATGGCATAAATCCTCTTCCAACGTAGTCAATGGAACAAAAGAACGTAGTATAATGCAGGATGCACCTGCCAGGCAGACTCCGACAGGATAGGACAAGGTGGAAGCAAACGCGACGACAGCTTGCTTCTGGCATCAAAAAACACAAACAAGAATCAGACACTGAAAGTAGCAGGAACAGAGAGAGAAATAGAGACCTAATCAGAGGGGGAAGAGAGAACAGGTGGGGAAAGAGTGAATGAGCTAGTTAGGGGAAATGTAGAACAGCTGAAGAATGAGAGACAGAGAAGGTAACCTAAAAAGACCAGCAGAGAGAGACAGAGTGAAGAGAAAGGACAGGAACAGACATAAGACATGACAGGAAAGGCATCCCATACCCCGAATACAGGAAATACTTGATGGTTTGGGAGGAAACTCATGGTTTACAGTTTTAGATCAATGAAAGGCAAACCACCAAAGCTTTGTGGGAGAGGAGTCCAGAAAATACACTGTTTTCAACACTCCTTGGGCTTTACATGAATGGAACAGAATAACGTTTGACTTATCAAACAGACCCTCTGCCTTGCAACGAAGCACGGAGGAAAGTTTAGAGGGTATAAGAGATCGAATCTGTATAACATATTTGGATGATGTGCTTATTTTTAGTCATTCATTTGATTTGATTTGATTTGATAACATGTGGAAGATGTCCGTCAGGTAGTCAGGCAGCAAAATAAATGGGGGTAAAATAACGGACCCCTATTCCAGAATGAGGTCCATTATTTTGTAAAAATGATTTATTCTGAAAATTACAGAATGGTTGTTAAAGAAATTGTAGCAGTGCAAGAACAGGTTAACAGGCCACCAACAAGTGAGTAAACGACTGGTGAGTGAGTAAACGATATTTTGTTACGTTACACCCTTATTATAAAATTAAATAAATAAAACATTTTCCTCAAAAATCTACACACAATACCCCTAAAATGACAAATCGAAAACAGGTTTTTAGTACGTTTTGCAAATTGAGCTCAGGTGCATCTTGTTTCCATTGATCATCCTTGAGATGTTTCTACAACTTGATTGGAGTCCACCTGTGGGAATTAAATTGACTGGACATGATTTGGAAAGTCACACACCTGTCAATACAAGGTCCCACAGTTGACAGTACCTGTCAGAGAAAAAATCAAGCCATGAGGTCAAAGGAATTGTCTGTAGAGCCCTGAGACAGGATTGTGTCGAGATACAGATCTGGGGAAGGGTACCAAAAACATTTCTGCAGCATTGAATGTCCCCAAAAACATAGTGGCCTCCGTCATTCTTAAATGGATGAAGTTTGGAACCACAAAGACTCTTCTTAGAAGTGCCGCCCGGCCAAACTGAGTAATCAGGGGAGAAAGGACTTTGTCAGAGAGGGGACGAAGAACCCAATGGTCACTCTGACAGAACTCTTGAGTTCCTCTGTGGAGATGGCAAAACCTTCCAGAAGGACAACCATCTCTGCAGTACTCCACCAGTCAGGCCTTTATGGCAGAGTGGCCAGATGGAAGCCACTCCTCCGTAAAAGGCACATGACAACCCGCGTGGAGTTTGCCAAAAGGCACCTAAAGGACTCTCAGACCATTGAGAAAAAAGATTCTCTGGTCTGATGAAACTAAGACTGAACTCTTTAGCCTGAATGCCTAGCGTCACGTCTGGAGGAAACCTGGCACCATCCCTTCGGTGAAGCATGGTCGTGGCAGCATCATGCTGTGGGGATGTTTTTCTGCGGAAGGGACTGGGAGACAAGTCAGGATTGAGGGAAAGATGAACAGAGCAAAGTACAGAGAGATCCTTGATGAAAATATTCCCCGTGAACTCAGACTGGGGCGAAGGTTTACCTTCCAACAGGGCAAAGACTCTAAGCACACAGCCAAGACAATGCAAGAGTGGCTTTGGGACTCTCTGAATGTCCTTGAGTGGCAAAGCCAGAGCCCAGACTTGAACCCAATCAAACGTCGTTGGAGAGACATGAAAATAGCAGGAGAGTGACACTCCCCATTCAACCTGACAGAGCTTGAGAGGATCTGCAGAGAATGGGAGATACTCCCCAAATACAAGTGTGCAAGCATGTAGCTTCAAACCCAAGAAGACTTGAGGCTGTAATCGCTGCCAAAGGTACTTCATCAACGTACCTAGTAAAGGTCTGAATACTTATGTACAGTTGAAGTCGGAAGTTTACATACACTTAGGTTGGAGTCATTAAAACTAGTTTTTCAACCCCACCACAAATTTCTTGTTATCAAACTATAGTTTTGGCAAGTCGGTTAGGACATCTACTTTGTGCATGACACAAGTAATTTTTCCAGCAATTGTTTACAGACATTATTTCACTTACAATTCACTGCAACACAATTCCAGTGGGTCAGAAGTTTACATACACTAAGTTGACTGTGCCTTTAAACAGCTTGGAAAATTCCAGAAAATGATTTCATGTCTTTCGAAGCTTCTGATAGGCTAAATGAAATCATTTGAGTCAATTGGAGGTGTCCCTGTGGATGTATTTCAAGGCCTACATTCAAACTCAGTGCCTCTTTGCTTGACATCATGGGAAAATCAAAAGAAATCAGCCAAGACCTTAGAAAAGAAATGTACACCTCCAGAAGTCTGGTTCATCCTTGGGAGCAATTTCCAAATGCCTGAATGTGCCACGTTCATCTGTACAAACAATAGTACGAAAGTATAAATACCATGGGACTACGCAGCCGTCACACTGCTCAGGAAGGAGACGCGTTCTGTCTCCTAGAGACGAACGTACTTTGGTGCGAAAAGTGCAAATCAATCCCAGAACAACAGCAAAGGACCTTGTAAAGATGCTGGAGGAAATAGGTACAAAAGTATCTATATCTACAGTAAAGCAAGACCTATATCAACATAACCTGAAATGTTGCTCAGCAAGGAAGAAGCCACTGCTCCAAAACCGCCATAAAAAAGCCAGACTACGGTTTGCAACTGCATGGGGGACAAAGATCATACTTTTTGGAGAAATGTCCTCTGCTCTGATGAAACAAAAATAACTGTTTGGCCATAATGACCATCATTACGTTCGGAGGAAAAAGGGGGAGGCTTGCAAGCCGAGGAACACCATCCCAACTGTTAAGCACGGGGTTGGCAGCATCATGTTGTGGGTGTGCTTTGCTGCAGGAGGGACTGGTGCACTTCACAAAATAGATGGCTACATGAGGATGGAAAATTTTGTGGATATATTGAAGCAACATCTCAAGACATGAGTCAGGAAGTTAAAGCTTGGTCGCAAATGGGTCTTCCAAATGGACAATGACCCCAAGCATACTTCCAAAGTTGTGGCAAAATGGCTTAAGGAAAATCAAAGTCAAGGTATTGGAGTGGCCATCACAAAGCTTTGACTTCAATCCTATAGAAAATTTGTAGGCAGAACTGTTAAAGCGTGTGCGAGCAAGGAGGCCTACAAACCTGACTCAGTTACACCAGCTCTGTCAGGGGGAATGGGCCAAAATTCACCCAACGTATTGTGAGACGTTTGACCCAAGTTAAAAATGTTTAAGGCAATGCTACCAAATACTAATTCAGTGCATGTAAACTTGTGTGATGAAAGAAATACAAGCTGAAATAAATCATTCTCTATACTATTATTCTGACATTTCACATTCTTAAAATTAAGTGGTGATCCTAACTGACATAAGACAGGGAATGTTTACAAAAGAAAACAGAAACAACAAAAAGGACAAAAGTTGTGGTACCAAGTCAGTACAGATCACTTACTTACAAATACTTACACAGTGAAATGGCCCATCTAGGAACAGAAAGAGTGTTGAATTTAGCGCAAGAACACTTTTTTTGGCAGCTCATGCAGCATGACATTGAACACTTCATCACTAAAGTGTGTAAGTGAATCAAACACATGAAATCCAGTGTAAGAACTATGTCCCCAATGCAACACGTACGGTCTACAGTTCCTTTCCAGATGATTTCAATTGACAATGTGCATTTGGAGAAAAGCAGAGGGGGCTACGAGTACAATTTAGTTATTTTAGATAACTTTACAAAATTTGCACAAGCCTACGTCAACAGAAATAAGTCATGGAAAACTGCAGCCCAAATTGTTTTTGAGGACTTGTTTTTACCAAAGATGGGCTTTGTATCAAAAATCCATCACGATCAGGGAAGAAAGTTTGAAAATTTGTTATTTAGAATCCTGGAAAACTTCACAGGTATAGCCAATTCCAGAACCTCTCCAAGTTCTTCACATTTATACTCTGATGTGCCTTGCAAGAAATAGGCTACAACAAATGTCCTATTACCAGTGTAATCATATAAATAACTTGAGGCTCATGTTTCGAAATATAACAGTCTCTATGCTACAGTTGAAGTCGGAAGTTTACATACACTTGGAGTCATCAATATGATTCTCTCGGCAGTCTTAGTGTTAAATAGTTACATTTGTGACCTTCTAGCCTAGCCTACTATTTCCTGATCGCTAAGCTTAGTCTACTATGTCCTGGTCACCGATCCTAGCCTAAACTACTATCTTCTGGTCGCTGAGCCTAGCCTACTATCTCCTGGTCACTGATCCTAGCCTAGCCTATTAGCTCCTTGTCGAGGAGCCAGTTAGATGTTGCCAAGACTATTGTGATAATTACTGTGCTACGGTTTTCTATCGGTGAAGGAGAGTCGGACCAAAATGCGGCGTGTAGATTGCGATCCATGTTTAATAAACAAAAGTAAACACGAATCAAAATACAAAAAAACAACAAACGTAACAAGAAAACCGAAAACAGCCTATACTGGTGTAAACTAACACCGAACAAGGACAGGAAAAGGAAATAAGGACAATCACCCACGAAACACTCAAAGAATATGGCTGCAAAAATATGGTTCCCAATCAGAGACAACGATCAACACCTGCCTCTGATTGAGAACCACTTCAGACAGCCATAGATACACCTAGAACACCCCACTAAGCTACCATCCCAATACATGTGAAAAAAACAGGACAAAACACACCACACACAAAAACCCATGTCACACCCTGGCCTGACCAAATAGATAAAGAAAACACAAAATACTAAGACCAGGGCGTGACAGAACCCCCCCCCCCCCCCCCAAGGTGCGGACTCCCGGCCGCACACCAAAACCCATAAGGGAGGGTCCGGGTGGGCGTCTCTCCACGGTGGCGGCTCCGGCGCGGGACGTGGACCACACTCTAACAAAGTCTTAATCCTTCCTCCTCTCGTCCTTAGATAGGCGACCCTTGTTGCCGACCTTGGCCTCGTAGTCCTCACCCAGGACCCCACTGGACTGAGGGGCAGCTCGGGACTGAGGGGCAGCTCGGGACTGAGGGGCAGCTCGGCACTGAGAGGAAGCTCAGCACTGAGAGGAAGCTCAGCACTGAGAGGAAGCTCAGGCAGGTAGTTGGCTCTGGCAGATCCTGGCTGGCTGGCGGTTCTGGCAGAGTCTGGCTGACTGGCGGATCTGGAAGAGTCTGGCTGACTGGTGGATCCTGGCAGACCGGCGGATCTGGAAGAGTCTGGCTGCCTGGCGGATCTGGAAGAGTCTGGCTGACTGGCGGATCCTGGCAGACTGATGGCTCTGGCTGCTCCATGCTGACTGGCGGCTCTGGCTGCTCCATGCTGACTGGCGGCTCTGGCTGATCCATGCTGACTGGCGGCTCTGGCTGATCCATGCTGACTGGCGGCTCTGGCTGCTCCATGCTGACTGACGGCTCTGGCTGCTCCATGCAGACTGACGGCTCTGGCTGCTCCATGCAGACTGGCGGCTCTGGCTGCTCCATGCAGACTGGCAGCTCTGGCGGCTTCTTGCAGACTGGCAGCTCTGGCGGCTTCTTGCAGACTGGCAGCTCTGGCGGCTTCTTGCAGACTGGCAGCTCCTTGCAGACTGGCTGCTCCATGCAGACTGGCAGCTCTGGCTGCTCCATGCAGACTGGCAGCTCTGGCTGCGCTGAACAGGCAGAAGACTCCAGCAGCGCTGTAGAGGAGGAAGGCTCTGGCAGCGCTAAACAGGCGGGAGACTCCGGCAGCGCAGGAGAGGAGGAAGGCTCTGACAGCGCTGAACAGGCAAAGCGCACTGAAGGCCTGGTGCGTGGTGCTGGCACTGGTGGTACTGGGCCGAGGACACGCACAGGAAGCCTGGTGCGGGGAGCTGCCACCGGAGGGCTGGTATGTGGAGGTGGCACAGGATGGGCTAGACCGTGAAGGCGTACTGGAGATCTTGAGAGCAGGGCTGGCACAGGACGTGCAAGGCTAGGGAGGTGCACAGGAGGCCTGGTGCGTGAGGCTGGCACCATCTTCACCAGCCGACTAACACGCACCTCAGGACGAGTATGGAGTGCTGACCCAGGTGCCATCAAATCCCCGACACGCTCCGTCGGGCGAATTCCATGCTTAAAGCACCAACACAGCACCTCCCTCATAACTCTCTCCTCCAATTTCCCCATTAACTCTTTCACAGTCTCTGCTTCGCTCACCTCCAACACCGGCTCTGGTTCTGGTCTCCTCCTTGGCTCCTCACGATAAACAGGGGGAGTTGGCTCAGGTCTGACTCCTGACTCTGCCACACTCTCCCTGAGCCCCCCCCAAGAAATTTTTGGGGCTGACTCTCGGGCCTCCTTCCGCGCCGCCGTGCTTGTCTCTCCAACTCCATTCTCCTATAACCCTTTTCGCACTGTTCCAGCGAATCCCAGGCGGGCTCCGGCACTCTCCCTGGGTCGACCGCACACCTGTCTATTTCCTCCCAAGTTGTATACTCCAAACTTTGTTGCTCCTGCTGCCGCTGCCTGTCACCACGCCGCTTGGTCCTGTTGTGGTGGGTGATTCTGTTACGGTTTTCTATCGGTGAAGGAGAGTCGGACCAAAATGCGGCATGTAGATTGCGATCCATGTTTAATAAACAAAAGTAAACACGAATCAAAATACAAAAAAACAACAAACGTAACAAGAAAACCGAAAACAGCCTATCCTGGTGTAAACTAACACCGAACAAGGACAGGAAAAGGAAATAAGGACAATCACCCACGAAACACTCAAAGAATATGGCTGCCTAAATATGGTTCCCAATCAGAGACAACGATCAACACCTGCCTCTGATTGAGAACCACTTCAGACAGCCATAGATACACCGAGAACACCCCACTAAGCTACCATCCCAATACATGTGAAAAAAACCCAAGACAAAACACACCACACACAAAAACCCATGTCACACCCTGGCCTGACCAAATAGATAAATAAAACACAAAATACTAAGACCAGGGCGTGACATACTGTTACATCAGGGCATTATGTTCGAGTCTCATAGCCTATTAATTGTAGGCCTATGATTTATTATGTGTGGGTCTATTTGAGTCAAATGTGAAATGCAAGAGTCATGGATTTACATAGGCCTAAAAGGCTATTTGGTCTGTAATGCGAAATCACATGTTACATGGTTTGTTGTGTGTGATCGATTACAGTAGGGTATTGGGTAAGCTATGAATTTATGATATTTTTATGATGGTTTGAGTGCCCATCAAGGGATTTCTGCCTACGCCATTGGCCCCAAGTGTAATGATCTAAGAGGATGGAAGAAGTGAATTCAGGTTTGGGCAGATGCGTCTGTGTATCTGTTTTCTGTTCGACTGTCATAATTTCCAACATGTTATGATTAGAAACCGTCAAAATGCTGACATCTTGTTATTTTATCTTTATTTAACCTATAAACTGGCATATGGGTCAGTAGTTCTATTTAATATAAGGGCTTTGCTCTACAGTTGTAATTCACATCAACGGACGTATCAGCTATATGTCAAATATCGGTCGTATGTTAAATACGTCAGTTACATATGTAACATACATTTCAACCAGTTTTTCTCACTGGATGTCTAGACACTGTCGTGTCTTTGGCTATGCCGGATTAAGTGATATGACATGCTATTCCATAAAATAATTTCTCTGGAATTAATATTGCCTGATTGAGCTAATCATGTAAATGTAATTAACGAGAGAGTCGGAGCACCATGAAATAATATTTATAGAGCTGTTATCTTCCGAATAAACTCTTAAAGACCTAGTAATATTTCACATCATTAGCAGTCAATATTAATCGTCACCTTAAATCAGTCTCATCTGAAAGTTGTAAATTCTTGGCTATCTTCACGAACCCTGGCTAACAAGTTGAATAAGCAATACAAAATTGGGTTTAATTATTGATTTACTAAATATCTAACTAATCACACGCGTCATAAAGGAAAACGTCCCTAGCGGGCGGAACAGATATGACAGCTTGTTACACAAAAGAAAATGGCTGGGTTTGAGTGAAAGAGCGGGAAGACTGAGTAACAAAAAAAGAAGCTGTGCTATCGTAAATACAGTATCTTATGCACTCTAAATTACTGCCCATTTGGAAAAGGAAAATGCAATAAATATTTACTCTGAGCTGCGCTTCGGTAGGTTGGTGGTAGATGGAAGGCCGTGTTGCTAAACTGAGTCCTTTTGTCCTTTGAAGAATGTCTCTGGTGGTCAATTGGATACATTGTAGTAACGTCTTGTGTTATGATACTCTGTCTGTTCCTTCCTAACCTGTGTTTGCAGCTGCTGTTGCTAACTCAACGGCTAGGAGGTATCACGTCTGTAGTGAATAAGAGTTCAAAGTTCATACCATTCGCAACCAAAGCTCACGCTGATGTTGGCTTTGTTCTGTAGTTATTATCTGAACCATTCAGACATCGGACCGTAGTCCTCACATCCTCAGAACAGGAGGTTATATTGTCGTCAAGGCTTTATATAGGAAGGGAGAGGAGGGTGTGTTTGAAAAGTTTTATAGCCCATGTCCCTTCACAGGGGCGGGCCACTGATTGAGCAGAGCCCTAACCTTATGAAAACCCAAATCTCACATTTTAGAAGCTAAAATCACATTTCATCCCATCACGAATAATTTCATATTCAAACATTTAAATTGAACAACAATTCCATGTGAATCCGATAACTCTGATGTGTAGACTTTTCACTGTAGAGTTTATGACATCTTATCATTGATGAGAATGTCTCAGATGACAACCGAACTGACATCATATTCATTAAGTACCACTGCATATGTTCAATTGGTCGGATTACCAGAATATAGTTCATTTCCCCCCACATTCTGATGTTCCCAGAATCTCTATGTTAACCAAGGTGTTTGCGAATGTAACATCAGTAGGGTAGAGAGAGGAAAAAGGGAAGAGCTATTTATGACTGTCATAAACCTACCTCCAGGCCAACGTCATGACAATACTATCACGTACAGTATCTATTCATATAATATTGTAATTTAAAAGCTACAATCTGTAATTCAAACAACATAAAAACGGAATCCCAACAGCTGAGCGATGGGGATAAAGACATGAAATCACTGTCTAATTCATAGACAGAACTATGAAGACAAGGACCGACCATCCATGAGATCAGAATTATGCTAGAAAGCTATACAGTGTTTGTTTCCAAACTAAAACAAGCCAATTTGGGCTTTGTTGGAGTAAGACAGTTGAACTGCTCTCATGAGGCATTTATAAGTTATATTCATCAGAACTAGATGACTATATTAATAAAATACTCTTGATACTACATAGATAAAATACAAAATCGATGAGCAAATCACTTTAAGGAAAGATGCATACGATCAAAGTGAAAAGTGATGACATGGACATGTGTAAAACAGGATTTATCGATCTCGGTTCATTGAGTGCATTTTTAAGGGATAGTTCTGGAAGTTTCTGAGAAGTCATATGACTTATGAGAAATGATTAAGTTGTCAGATAACACAACATGTTTGTTCCAAATGATCCAAGAAGATAAAGCTAAGTCGTGAGAAAACCCTAACACAACTTTGATGAATACTTGCTCAAGTATTCAGTTAATCACTGGTTACATCAGCTCACATTTCATTTTAGATGCTGAATGTAGATATAGATGTTTTTTGATAATAATATATATATTTTCGATTATTGAGTATATTGATTACAATATAAATGTTTATTGACAATGCTGGTGTGATCAGTCCCATGACAATAATTTAGAAGTCCCATGACAATAATTTAGAAGTCCCATGACAGTATTCTCAATAATGGAAGAAACTATGTTTATTTGACTCTATATTCATTAATCCTTTTCAATTAAACTATGAGGTGCATGCTCTATTGTCATTAGCAATTGTCGAACCCTGTAAGCAATTTAGCGACAGTAAGAAGTATTTTCAAAACTACTCCCCTCTTACCCCCATTCAACGAAAGAGCATAAACTAATATCATACTGTGCTATCAATAACTGGAAATAAAAGTGATACTTTATACTCTATTTGTCTAACTGAGTAAAGAAAAGATCAGTCTACATTATTTGTTGACATACTTACAGGTCAGTAGTGTCAGACCATAAGCATGTGCACACAACACTGGTGGTGTTTTCTCTACGGGTTCTATCTTATCTAACTCTACAGTTCCTATTTGGATTTTTAACTGATCTACGCAACCTACTCCACATGTCCAAAGTGAAATCCACTGTCCTGATCCAGGAAATGTTGTCTATTTCCTTCTCAGCAAGGGAGAAGACTTGGCATATGGTTTCAGGTTACAGAAATTCCCACCATGAGATGTCATGGTTTTGTGCTGTTATGCATATACAGGAACACCACCAATAATAGCTCGACCAACAGCATCAGTAGTGACGTTTACACCTTTTGAATATTTGGAATGCACAAGACTCCACTTTGCCAATAAACTGGTGTAAACAGCCCTATCAATCTGACCGATCATCTCAGTACATCTACAGCTCTTTTGAATGACACCCATGTGTTGCCCTGAAGTCACAAAGTGCACATTCCCCAACAAACCTCCCACTGAGTGACAGAAAGACCAGGTAAGGTAGGGGACAGAAAGGGACAGAGAGGACCCAAGATCAAAAGCAGTCACCCCTCACAGGTGGCAGTCAATAGACAATTGAGTCCAAAACAAGATTCATTTTCATTTACCAGCACATTCTTGTCTCATGCTTCAACACCTAAACAGCAATAAAAACGAATGAAAGGTAAGGATAAATACCATATTTATGCTTACTTTTTCATGTATACTGTACATAGAGATGTATTGGTCATGGACATGTGGTTAAAAGTAATGGAGAAGTCATATAAAAGTAATGAAATTCCATCTCTCAAAATGTGTATGAATCCTGATCTATATACGGTCTTAACTTGTATTTTCAGAGAAAGTAATGCTTCTGCACCCAGAGGTGGAGACCTCGAGGGAGTCTTGCTGCTAGAGTGACACATTTTCAACCCCACCAGAAATGCTTGTCAATTAAAAATATTAATTGTTAATTCTTAGACTTTGTTCTAATTCATTCTTTACAATATTGTTTTTTTACATCGTATTTGTAAAATACATTATTTCAATTGCTTTTATTGGTTTAAATGTAACTTATGTTGTTACAGTTACCACAGAACAAGTAGTTCACCAAAAAGTACCTGTAAGGGATTTCTTCCATTGACGGAGAGGCAGACCAAAGCGCAGCGTGGTTACTTTGTTCATGTTATATGATTTATTAAAACATGAATCAAACTTACAAAAACAAGAAATGTGAAAACCCCAAACCGTCCTATCTCGTGCAGACACAGAGACAGGAACAATCACCCCTAAAACACACAGTGAATCCCAGGCTACCTAAGTATGATTCTCAATCAGAGACAACTAATGACACCTGCCTCTGATTGAGAACCATACTAGGCCGAAACATAGAAATACCCCAAAACATAGAAAAACAAACATAGACTGCCCACCCAACTCACGCCCTGACCATACTAAATAAAGACAAAACAAAGGAAATAAAGGTCAGAACGTGACAGTACCCCCCCCCCCCCAAAGGTGCGGACTCCGGCCGCAGAACCTTGACCTATAGGGGAGGGTCTGGGTGGGCGTTTGTCCGTGGTGGCGGCTCTGGTGCGGACCCCACCTCACCATTGTCTTAGTCCGCCTCCGTGGCTTTCTAACCATGGCCACCCTTCTCAATGACCCCACGGACAGAGGGGCAGCTCGGGACAGAGGGGCAGCTCGGGACAGAGGGGCGGCAGCTCGGGAAAGAGGGGCAGGGGCTCGGAACAGAGGGGCAGGGGCTCGGAACAGAGGGGCAGGGGCTCGGAACAGAGGGTCAGGGGCTCTGGCGCCTCTGGGCTGAGTGGCTCCGGCAGCAGCGCCGGACAGGCGGGAGGCTCCGGCAGTAGCGCCGGGCAGGCGGCAGGCTCCGGCAGCAGCGCCGGGCAGGCGGGAGGCTCCTGCAGCAGCGCCGGACAGACGGGACCACCTGTAGGCAGGAGACAGAGAGACAGCCTGGTGCGTGAGGCTGCCACAGGAACCACCAGGCTGGGGAGACCTTCAGGAGGCTTGGTGTTAGGAGGAGGCACCTGAAGGACCGGGCTGTGGGGGAGCACTGGAGCTCTGGTGCGCAACCTTGGCACCACTTCCCCAGGCTGGACAGCTACTCTAGCCCTGACCCTCCAGAGTGCAGGCACAGGTTGAACCGGGCTGTGGGTAAGCACGGGATATCTAGTGCTTACTACACGCACATTTTCCCTTAGGCTCCACTCCCACATTTCCCCGGCACGAGCGGAGCGCAGGCATAGGACGCACTGCACCCTCCCAGCGCCCCGGAGACACAGTACGCAGAGCCGGCGCAGGATACCCTGGACCAAAACTGCGCACCGGCGACCAGACAGGCACCATACGCCCTGGCTCGATGCCCACACTCGTATGGCACTTTCGAGGGGCTGCCCTATAGCGCACCGGGCTTTGGGCACGTACTGGCGACACCATGCGCTTAATCGCATAACACGGTGCCTGACCAGTAATGCGCTGCTTATAATAAGCATGAGGAGTGAGCTCAGGTCTGCTACCTGGCTTAGTACCACACCTCATCTGCCCCCCCAAATTTTTTTTGGGGGGGGCTGCCTCTCGTACCTGTCGCACTGCCGTGCTGCCTCCTCATATCCCCGGCTCCTCTCTCCAGCTGCCTCTGCTCTCCTCGCTGCCTCCACCTGTTCCCATGGAAGGCGATCCTTTCCCGCCAGGATCTCCTCCCATGTGTAGCAACACTTGACATCCAGTACATCGTCCCATGTCCATTCCTCATCCCTTCTCCTGCGGCTGCTCTTGCTGCAGCTGCTTTTTACCACGCCGCTTGGTCCTGTTGTGGAGGGTGATTCTGTAAGGGATTTCTTCCATTGACGGAGAGGCGGACCAAAGCGCAGCGTGGTTACTTTGATTCATGTTTTAATGAATCACTTAACATGAACAAACTTACAAAAACAAGAACTAAAGGTCAGAACGTGACAGTACCACAGGAACATCCCAGTCAAAACAGCTGTGGTGAAGTTAAGACGACATGATAAACACATGCAGTGACATCCGAAGGCATTCAGATCCCTTGACCTTTTCCACATTTTGTTACGCTGAAGTTCTAAAATTGATAAAAAAAATATATAATCCTCAGCAATCTACACACAATACCACGTCATGATGAAGCAAAAACAGGTTTTTAGAAATGTTTTCAAATGTATTGAATATAAAAAACAGATGCCTTATTTACAAAGTAATCAGACCCTTTGCAATGAGATGCGAATCTGAGTTCAGATGCATCCTGTTTCCATTGATCATCCTTGAGATGTTTCTACAACTTGGAGTCCACCTGTAGAAAAGTAAATTGATTGGACATGATTTGGAAAGGCACACACCTGTCTATATGAGGTCCCACAGTTGACAGTCCATGTCAGAGCAAAAACCAAGCCATGAGGTCGCAGGAATTGTCCTTAGAGCTCCGAGACACGATTGTGTCAAAGCACAGATCTGGGGAAGGGTACGAAAACATTTCTGCAGCATTGAAGGTCCGCAAAAGCACAGTGTTCTCCATCTTTCTTAAATGGAAGAAGTTTGGAACCCCCGAGATTTCCTAAAGCTGGCCACCCGGCCAAACTGAGCAATCAGGGGAGAAGGGCCTTGGTCAGAAAGGTGACCAAGAAACCAATGGTCACTCTGACAGAGCTTTAGTGTTCCTCTGTGCAGATGGGAGAACCTTCAAGAAGGACAACCATCTCTGCAGCACTCCACCAATCAGGCCTTTATGGTAGATGGGCCAGACGGAAGCCACTCCTCAGTTAATGGCACATGATAACCCAGTTGGAGATTGCCAAAAGGCACCTAAAGGACTCTCAGACCATGAGACACACGAGTCTCTGGTCAGAAGAAACAAAGATTGAACTCTTTGGCCTCAATGTCAAGCGTCATGTCTGGAGGAAACCTGACACCATCCCTACGGTGAAATATAGTGGTGGCAGCATCACGAAGTGTGGATGTTTTTCAGTTTCAGGTATGAGGAGACTCGTCAGGATCGAGGCAAAGATGAACGGAGAAATGTACAGAGAGATCCTTGATTAAATCCTGCTCCAGAGCGCTAAGGACCTCAGACTGGGGCGACGGTTCACCTTCTAACAGGACCACATGCTTCGGGACAAGTCGCTGAATGTCCTTGAGCGGCCCAGCCAAAGCCCAGACTTGAACCAGATCGATCAGCTCTGGAGAGACTTGAGAGTTTGAGAGTGATCTGCAGAGAAGAATGGAAGAAACTCCCCAAATACAGGTGTGCCAAGCTTGTACCATCATACCCAAGAAGACTCAATGTTGTAAATGCTGCCAAAGGTGCATCAACAAAGTACTGAGTAAAAGGTCTGAACACTTATGGAAATGTGACATTTTCGTTTTTTTATTTGTAATAAATTAGAAACAATAATACATTTTCAACACAGGAGTAAATGTCAGTTGGCTTTATATTGCCGAGCATTCAGAGGTTGAGACAGAAAGAGAGAGGGAGAGGGTCGAAACAGCAGATCCGGGATAAGGTAGCACGTCCGGTGATCAGGTCAGGGTTCCATAGATACTGGCCAGGTAGTCTTGAGGCATGGTCCTAGGGCTCAGGTCCTCTGGGAGGAAGAGAAAGAGAACTAGAGAGAGAGAGCATACTTAAGATCACAGGACACCAGATAGGACAGACTGAACCTAGACCAACGGCAAATAGACATTTGCAGCATAGATACTGGATACTGAGACGGGGGGGGGGGGTCAGGGGACACTGTGGCCCCATCCAAAGTAAAGGTTAGACATATTAGTCCAATCAACAATAGATAAATTGAGCAACACGCAGGCTATTATTAATAAAACATAACTTCAGATGAACAAAAATAGTTCCACTGATTCCTGATCTAATGGGTGAGCAGACTTCTATTCCTGCCCAGCAATGGCACCGTGTATTGTCAACTCGTTAGGTTGAATCAGTTGTGTTAGTGCTGGGCTGGAACAGAAGCCTGCACACCCAGCAGACTATACAATAGGGCTATTGTGTATGACTTTTTACTGTATACAACCTTTGCTAATAGGTACACATATAGCCTGTGGTATACAAGGATATGCCCTTAGACTCTTGGGACATTCATTGGGACCGCTTCATCTGCGGACAGATTTTCACAGCTCTCCATAACTGAGGACAGAAAATATAAAAAAAATACTGGCTTCGTTATACTAAAATTAGACAGCATTGAATATGATGTTACTATTGTGTCTCTGTCCTAGAAGTTTTCCTTACTAGAGACTGTAACTGGAGAATGTTTTCATGATGTCCTCCTACAAAATTACCTGCCCTATCCTGACTCGAATCAGGCCCTTAATGGTTTATGTTCCCTGTTTCACTCTGATGCAGAGAAACATGTACCATACAAAAGACTAAGGGTAAAAGACTGATACAATGGTTTACTCATGAATTGTCTGATTGGCAGCCCTTCAGAGATTTGAGAAATCCAGTGCCTTCTGACAGTATTCACACCCCTGGACTTTATTTTAATTTGATTGTGTTAAAGCCTGATTTTAAAATAGATTACATTGAGATTTTCTGTCTCTTTCAATGAGCGTGCAGGTTTTTCTGCTGAGAGCGACGCGCTGTTTTCCAAGTTATATTTTATTGTATCTCTGCAACCAACTCTCTCCAGGATTAGAAAGGGAGACGAAACACACCAATGCCATCCCAATGCAAACCCAAGTCTTCTCCCCACTGGGAATTTTGGCTACTGGAACATTCCAACGGGAGATTGCGGATCGGCATTTCACAACCAACCATGAGCCGAATATTGCCTGCAGACCTTCATGGTGTTATTTCAATGACCCCACAATTACATACAGTTTCTGTGCAATGCTGCGCAACAGACCAGATTGAAAAGGGATTTCCATACCGTAGCTGGATTTCCCAATGTCATTGGAGCAATTGACTGCACCCTCATCGCAATAAAAGCACCATCATTGAACTTTGTCAAAAGAAAATATTTCCATTCTGTCAATGTGCAGGTCATCTGTGATTAAAATTTGGCTTTGTTGAATGGGGTGGCCAAATGGTCAGGTGAGACACACTATTCATTCATTGTGCAGAACTATTCAGTCAGCCTTAACCTCCATGAAGGAGTTGTTGAGGATGGACGGCTTATTGGTAAGTGACTTGTGTTTTATTTGCAAGGTTTGATTTGCCATGTTAGACCTCTACTGGGAAACAATATCTGAATGTTGTGTTCATAACTGCAGGAGACCGGGGCTACCCATTAAAACCATGGCTGATGACTCCCCTCACAAACCAACAAGATGCAAGGTACAACCAAGCCCACCCATGCACAAGAACAACAGTGGAACGCACCATAGGCCTGCTGAAAGGGCATTGGCTGTGCTTGTCTGGGACAGGAGGCACACTGCAATTCCAGCCCAGCAAGGTTTGCCTCTGAAATGATATTCCTGTTTAAGTCCAATCATTTATGTGTTGATCACTTCTTGTTGTTTCAGGACTGCGTCAATCAAAACATGTGGCGCAGCTGAAGCGCTCGACAAAGAGGACACCCTTCTGGTAGGCCTGTGGATGGCTGAGGGATCAGGCAAATCCACCCACATCTGTGAAGATTTCATGTGTTGTTATTTTTGTTATATTCAATTTGTTATATTTATTACGTTATATATACTTGTTATATTTAATGTCAAGAAAATAAGATTTAGATGTGGTCCATGTCTGAAAATGGTTGAGAAAATAAAGCTTGACATACCATCAGTTTGTCACGCCCTGACCTGTGAGAGCCTTTTTTTACGTCTCTATTTTGGTTTGGTCAGGGATTTGGGTGGGCATTCTATGTTCTGTTTTCTATGTTTTGGTATTTCTATGTTTTGGCTGGGTATGGTTCTCAATCAGGGACAGCTGTCTATCGTTGTCTCTGATTGGGAATCATACTTAGGCAGCCCTTTACCCTGTTGTGTTTGTGGGAAGTTATCTTTGTTAGGGGCACTAGAGCTCTGTTAAGCTTCACGGTCGTTTTTGTTATAGGTTGTTTTGTTGGCGACATCTATCTTAAATAAAAAGAAATGTTCGCTCACCAAGCTGCGCTTTGGTCTACTTCCCATGACGATCGTGACACAGTTTGTGTGTCTGGCATTTCTTCAGGGTATGGGAGAGGGTCCTCAGAATCACCATCACAAATGATTCCAGACACAGGTCTCTCCAATTATGCTGCCAATGCGTTGGTCCATAGCAGACAGCTCGGAGTCACTCTGCCCTCCTCCTGTTGCACTTATCCCTTTTGTGGATCATATTTTTGTTGTTGCATGTTTTCAAATCAAACCATTTATTTTTAATTTCATTAACTGTTCTGCACTCAGATGAGGCAGAATTGACCAAAGCTCTAACCTGCTACCAAGTAGTATTTTATTCCCTTATTTGTCAAGCCATTACTGAGGACTCCAAAAAGTATGGCTTGTTTTGCTTCCACTTCGGTGATCAGAAGTTCTATTTCTGCATCTGGCAAGTTTTTTTTCTTTCTCTTCTTTGATTTCCCCATGTTGCCGGACAGAAATTAGTGACATTTCTTGCAGCTTCAAAGGGAAGGTTTGTGACCATATATGGTCATTTAGGGCGGATCTTTATGTAAATGAGACTTGACATGCACTAGCACAGTATTAAAGATTGTGTCTGATTAATCAAGACAAAAATACTTACAGGTGTGTGTAAATCAAGCCTTTCTGAGAAATTGATAAATACCAACTTTCTTGTACTTGTGAACGTTCTACATTTTCTTTGTATGAGTTAATTTTGAAGCTTTTCTATGTAATATTGATAAATGAGGGCCCTGGAAATAGCAACGTTTCAGCTGCTACACTTGTTTTCGATGATGTGTTAAATTGCCTGGATGATAAAATGTATAGACCTTTCCAACGCCTTTGACACCATTAACCATCACATTCTTAATCAACGATTGACTGAAATCGGCCTGGATCAGGCTTCTTGCAAGTGCCTTGACAATTATCTGTCAGACAGGACTCAATGTGGTTTCCCCAACTGTTGACCAGGCTATGTTAGATCTGCAATCTGTCCTTATTGCCTTACAGAAATCTCTGGTTGATTTAAACCTTGTACTTAATGCAGACAAGAAAAATATATATTGTTCTTTAGTTTCAGATGGACAACATAGTTATTCATTGGATGGGTCTCCCATTGATCGGGTTCCTGCCTATAAATATCTGGGCATTTGGATAACAAAGACTTAATGTTTAAAAAACATGGTTGAGCTATTTAAGAAGATAAGACTTAGAAATAGATCTTCTTGCCTCCCCCTAATAGCAGGAAGCAGATTGTACGGTCAACTTCCTGACAGTTCTTGATTATGGTGACACCATTTACCAGATTGCAGCAATCACTAATCAAAATCTTTGGAAGCCGTCTACCATAACGGCATTCGTTTTATAACTTGTGACAGTTTCAATACTTAATAGCACTGCATCCGTATCAAAAGGTTGGCTGGTCCTCATTAAAGTCCGGTAGATCAATTAATTATTCCCTTTTTGTTTACAAAACCCTACGACACAAGCTTCCAATTTACCTAACTTTGATGTTAAAGTATAAAAACATGAGATACTAATCCCGATCACTGGATTACATCCTAATTTTAATATACCTCATTGCTAGAACCAACTGCAAAATGCAATTGGTTGCTCTGACGCCACTTGGGCAATTAAACATATTGATTCGGGGAACTATTTTCTGAGGAATGTGGCTGTTTTTCTTAATTGTTTGTTGTGTTGTATTTCAGTAATCTGATTTGATTTGTCTATGAATTGTATGTGCAGGACTCCCTTGCAAAAGAGACCCTTAAGGCTAGGCGTCCCGCTAGCGGAATAACTTCCGGTGAAACTGGAGGGCGCGCAATTCAAATAAATACTCATAGGAATTATGGATATTAAACATTTAGGAACATATAAGTGTCTTATATCGGTTAAAAGCTTAAATTCTTGTTAATCTAACTTCACTGTCCGATTTACAATAGGCTTTACAGCGAAAGCATGCTGTGCGATTGTTTGAGGACGGCGCACCATATCAAAATATTTTTCCACCGGCACAAGTTTCATAAATTCACAAATAGCGATAAAAAATTCAATTACTGTTTGAAAATCTTCCTCTGATTTGTCATCCAAAGGGTCCCAGCTATAACATGTAGTGTCGTTCTGTTGGTTAAAATCCTTCTTTGCATCCCAAAAATTCAGTTTAGTTGGAGCCATCAATTTGAGTAATCCACTCGTTCAACATGCCCAGATAGGAATCTGAAAATCTTCCCCTAAACATTGTTTCATCAAGTCAAAATACATTTCTATTTAATCCTCAGATACTCTAAAATGTCATTAAACTGTAATATTTCATACAAAAATAAGTATGTTCAATAGGAAAACAATATTAGCAAGTGCGTGTCCTCTTCCTCGCTCGCGCATCCACAAATTTCCAAGTCTGTGTCCTTGTACTAAAACTCATTATTCTTCCTCATTTGGGAAGAAACAAACCTTGAACATTGAGTGCTGACACCCAGTGGAAGCTATAGGAATTGCATCCTGAGAGCTAGATTTCAGAATGACCCGATACTTTCCATTGTAAGAGCATGGGTTCTGAATTTATTTGGATTTCCTCCAACCATATCTATTGTGTTACAGTCTTCTACATTATTTTAAGATTTCTACAAACATCAAAGTGTCTTCTTTCCAATGGTACCAATTATATGCATATCCTGGCTTCAGGGCCTGAGCAACAGGCAGTTTACTTTGGGAACATCAGTCAGGCGGAAATTGATAAAACAAGACCCTAGCCCTAACAAGAAAGGAGCTTGTGTCTTTTTAAGCTTGTGATTGACAGTTAAAAACATCAAGAAAGCTAGATTCCCTTAGCTACAGGATATGGTAAAGTTAACTAGCTAGCAGCTCGTACACAGTGGCCTCAATGTATTCACTTACATTAGTAAGTTATCCAACTGCCTCTGTTTTTTTGGTACTTAAAAAACGAAATACTCTGCAATCATGTGTTTTTTTGGCTCTATATTTCAGCCAATGGAAAACCTAATTATTGTGAATAAAAGAGTGCAAGGGTGAGTAGAAGTGGAGCTTGACTAGAGCAAGGGTGATAACTGACCAAGGCAGGGGTGAGGGTTGAGGATGAGGGGTGACATTTGACTAGTGTAGGGTAGATACTTGACTAGGGGAGGGTGAGGATGGAGGAGGAGGTGTGACACTTGAGAACTTCAGGGTTAATACTTGACTTGGGTTGACTTGTGCAGGAAAGAGCTGTAACGAGGGGTTCCGAAAGTGCATTCTCAATCCTTGTAAACAATGGTGATTTCAAATATTAGCGAAATTACTGTGCAGCATAGACATTCTATTTTCTAGTGAGACAGTAAAACAATTCATATATTATTGTAGTGCCCATCGGTAATGTACGTTTCATATCTGTGTTGAGAAAGAGCAATAAAACCTCCACTAACCATAATCCTTGCGGTCTGTATTGTCCAATCACACATGATGTGCCATCACTTGTTCGCTAAAAGTTCACTTGACTTGTATCTGCTCTGTGATTGGATGATACTGCTGCTATCGAGTGCCATCATGTGATCGCTAACAGTTCGTTGACTTGTATCTGCTCTCTAATTTGATGATACAGACTGCAATGTTGTATGGAATGAGTAGGTTGTTTGACCCCTAACTCTGGTATGTACACAGTGTTGTACCCTTGGCTTTTTTTCTTCATAGGGATCTTAGTTTCTTTTAAGGGATATCTAATGTTTTAAATTAATGGTTCACCCAAGACATTTGTTTTACTATGGAATATTTACAACACGATAACCAGAATGTTGTTGAAATGTGTATACTAAATTTGTGGCCGTGTCAGTTCTTGGAACCATAACCGCGGAAAGAGGGTGCGGCCCATTACATCCCGATTGATACTTGAATAGGGAAGAGTTGAGGTCTGATGAGAAGGAATGAGGAAGTTCCTCATATATATTTTGTATCATCATTGCCACTGCATCTTTGCCCATTCCTGGATTATAGTAGGCTACACAGTGGATACACTTTTTGACAGGCATGAATGAGGCTCAACAATGTCAGCTGCCAAACGGGTCCCGCAAGTTAGAACCTCCTACCCTTTAAATGGGTTAGAACCACAGTGGTTGGCCAAATTTCACGTCTCATTCTTTCCATCATATAAAACACATCTGCCAAAGAGTAGTTCATCTTCAGTTTTCAGAAAGCGAGGAAGAGAAGGTATTTGTGCATCATTTCTCATCTGAGCAGGATACAATCCGCAGATCCTAGCTGACAACATCTCAGATAAAGGACAATTTATTCTCAGGTAATATGCAGCTGTAGTGAATTTGACGGACATGATTGCTTGATCAAATTTCACAGCAATTTTTCTTCATATTTCAAGACCTTATAGGCTTACCTATGCAATTGAAAGCTGGCACATCTGCACCAATTGTTATTAACGGGACAACTTCCAAAGACAATACAGCCAATTAATTCTGAAGTTGTTTAGAACTGTTTGGGTGGCAATTAAAGGCGTGGTGCGTCTATAGGGAAAACCCATGGATGTACAACTGCTGAGTGATTGCTTAACAGGATATGTGTATAGCGGTGCACACAGTTGTTGATGTAGCCTAGGTGTTGATGGAGCCATTGTCCTCGGGGACACCTGTGGCCATTGTCCTCGGGGACACCTGAACTGGTTTAATGGTTTAATGATTAATTGACAAATTAAATCAAGTTGGTTGGACGTACTGCCAAATTCTCTGAAACAATGTTGGAGGCGGCTTATGGTAGCATTAAATTATCTGGTGTACATTCCTGCGGTCAGCATGCCAATTACATGTTTCCTCAAATCTTGAGACATCTAAGACATTGTGTTGTGTGACAAACTGCACATTTTAGAGTGGCCTTTTACAGTCCCCAGCACAAGGTGCACCTGTGTAATGATCACCTGTCAGGTGGATGGATTATCTTGGCAAAGGAGAAATGCTCACCTACAGGGATGTGCAAAACATTTGAGTGAAATAAGCTTTTTGTGCATATGGAACAATTCTGGGATCAACACATGAAACATGGTACCAACACATTACATGTTGCATTCATATTTTTGTTCAGTGTAGTATGGAAATAGTCATTTAAACACCTTACTTATCTTAATCGGCATCAGGTTAAAATTGAAGTAAGCATACGCTGAATAAAACGCCTGGTTTCCTGAGCAATCTTTTGAATTATTAGGACATGTAAACAGCCTAATTGGGCAGTGTTTAATTTGATCTGCGCATGTGCAAGCACCAATAGAGCAAGCCTCGTTCTTCCAGCCGAGATCTTTTTAACATTTAAATTACGGATAGCCAAGCTTGCTTTGCCTTCATGTTGGTGCTAGCAAGCTATCAAGCAGGCTAGGTATTGCTACGTATCAACATCCAATCTAGTAGGGGCTGGAAACTATTGTGAGCTTCCATTATTTTGAGACACCGTTCCCTCAACAGCCTCCTGTGCATCTTAGAAGTACTTTTCACACACACACTTTATATGTCCGAACTCAGAATCAAAAATGCTTCACAAAAATAACATGGTCACTGTGATAGAAAGCCTATTTTGATTGTCGATTTTCTGCATTCATCAAACGTCCCATCAGGTAGCCTGATTTCTGATTTCCATGTACGCTGGAATATTTGGGAAATCTTCTTCTTTCAAAGCATACAGTGCCTTGCGAACGTATTCGGCCACCTTGAACTTTGAGTCGTTTTGCCACATTTCAGGCTTCAAACATAAAGATATAAAACTGTATTTTTTTGTGAAGAATCAACAACAAGTGGGACACAATCATAAAGTGGAACGACATTTATTGGATATTTCAAACTTTTTTAACAAATTGAAAACTGAAAAATTGGGCGTGCAAAATTATTCAGCCCCCTTAAGCTAATACTTTGTAGCGCCACCTTTTGCGGCAATTACAGCTGTAAGTCGCTTGGGGTATGTCTCTATCAGTTTTGCACATCGAGAGACTGAAATTTTTTCCCATTCCTCCTTGCAAAACAGCTCGAGCTCAGTGAGTTTGGATGGAGAGCATTTGTGAACAGCAGTTTTCAGTTCTTTCCACAGATTCTCGATTGGATTCAGGTCTGGACTTTGACTTGGCCATTCTAACACCTGGATATATTTACTTTTGAACCATTCCATTGTAGATTTTGCTTTATGTTTTGGATCATTGTCTTTTTTTGGAAGACAAATCTCCGTCCCAGTCTCAGGTATTTTGCAGACTCCATCAGGTTTTCTTCCAGAATGGTCCTGTATTTGGCTCCATCCATCTTCCCATCAATTTTAACCATCTTCCCTGTCCCTGCTGAAGAAAAGCAGGCCCAAACCATGATGCTGCCACCACCATGTTTGACAGTGGGGATGGTGTGTTCATTGTGATGAGCTGTGTTGCTTTTACGCCAAACATAACGTTTTGCATTGTTGCCAAAAAGTTCAATTTTGGTTTCATCTGACCAGAGCACCTTCTTCCACATGTTTGGTGTGTCTCCCAGGTGGCTTGTGGCAAACTTTAAACAACACTTTTTATGAAATGGCTTTCTTCTTGCCACTCTTCCATAAAGTCCAGATTTGTGCAATATATGACTGATTGTTGTCCTATGGACAGAGTCTCCCACCTCAGCTGTAGATCTCTGCAGTTCATCCAGAGTGATCATGGGCCTCTTGGCTGCATCTCTGATCAGTCGTCTCCTTGTATGAGCTGAAGGTTTAGAGGGACGGCCAGGTCTTGGTAGATTTGCAGTGGTCTGATACTCCTTCCATTTCAATATTATTGCTTGCACAGTGCTCCTTGGGATGTTTAAGGCTTGGGAAATCTTTTTGTATCCAAATCCGGCTTTAAACTTCTTCACAACAGTATCTCGGACCTGCCTGGTGTGATCCTTGTTCTTCATGATGCTCCGGACCTCTGAGACTATCACAGTGCAGGTGCATTTATACGGAGACTTGATTACACACAGGTGGATTGTATTTATCATCATTAGTCATCTAGGTCAACATTGGATCATTCACTGAACTTCTGGAGAGAGTTTGCTGCACTTAAAGTAAAGGGGCTGAATAATTTTGCATGCCAATTTTTCAGTTTTTGATTTGTTAAAAAAGTTTGAAATATCCAATAAATGTTGTTCCACTTCATGATTGTGTCCCACTTGTGGTTGATTCTTCATAAAAGATACAGTTTTATATCTTTGTTTGAAGCCTGAAATGTGGCAAAAGGTCAAAGTTCAAGGGGGCCGAATACTTTCGCAAGGCACTGTATATGCATTTTAAACAAACCTTTATATTAATCTGACTTTCCACAGTAATTGTATTATTGTGTGCATTCAACCGTGCTCACTTCAAATAATGTCAGACTTGAGCATCTTTACAGAATGCATATCTCTACCTTAAATCCTCTGAATAACCTCCATAAGTATATGAATGACTCAATATGAATGATTGTCCTAAACCACTAAATGGTAGACATTCTAATGTGATGATGGGGCTGCCAAACATGCTACCCTTCAAAGAAATGTAATTTCTCCCACTGCAAAGACTAGAAGTGCTACTTTGATTGACATTGTCATTTTTTGTTATGCATGTGAAATATTCTACTCTGAAAGTGTGCAGGCTTTGAAAAATGACAAAGACCTGATCCTCCACATTGATACCAATGACTTATATATAGACTAGATGATTAATAGGGAGGGCTGTGTTGGAGCCACTGGGCCTCCATCTTGGTACTCCATCACCGTTGTAGAAAATATTTTGGAAGCTTTAGAAATGCATTTATGAATGTCTACATTAGTTTTTGCCATGTTTATTATATTACAGACACCTTAATGCATACTTTTAAATGACATTTTATATATCTATACATAAACTCTGCAAAACAACGTCCTCTCACTATCAAATGTAAATTTTCAGTAAACTTAACATGTGTAAATATTTGTATGAACATAAAATTCAACAACTGAGACATAAACTGAACAAGTTCCACAGATATGTGACTAACATAAATGGAATAATGTGTCCCTGAACAAATTGGGGGCCAAAATCAAAAGTAACAGTCAGTATCTGGTGTGGCCACCAGCTTCATTAAGTTCTGCAGTGCATCTCCTCCTCATGGACTGAACCAGATTTGCCAGTTCTTGCTGTGTGACGTTACCCCACTCTTCCACCAAGGCACCTGCAAGTTCCCAGACATTTCTGGGTGGAATGGCCCTAGCCCTCACCGTCCAGTCCAACAGGTTCCAGACGTGCTCAATGGGATTGAGATCCGTGCTCTTCGCTGGCCATGGCAGAACACTGAACACATTCCTGTCTGGCAGGAAATCACACACAGAATGAGCAGTATGGCTGGTGGCATTGTCATTCTGGAGGGTCATGTCAGGATGAGCCTGCATGAAGGGTACCACATGAGGGAGGAGGATGTCTTCCCTGTAACGCACCACGTTAAGATTGCCTGCAATGACAACAAGCTCAGTCCGATGATTCTGTGACACACCGCCCCAGACCATGACGGACCCTCACCTCCAAATTGATCCCACTCCAGAGTACAGGCCTCAGTGTAACGCTCAATCCTTCAATGATAAATGCGAATCTGACCATTACCCCTGGTGAGACAAAACCGTGACCCGTCAGTGAATTGCACTTTTTGCCAGTTCTGTCTGGTCCAGCGACGGTGGGTTTGTGCCCATAAGTGACATTGTTACCGGTGATGTCTGGCAAGGACCTGCCTTACAACAGGCCTACAAGCCCTCAGTCCAGCCTCTCTCAGCCTATTGCGGACAGTCTGAGCACTGATGGAGGGATTGTGGGATTGTGGGTTCCTGGTGTAACTTGTGCAGGTGCTGTTGACATCCTGTACTTGTCCCGCAGGTGTGATGTTCGGATGGACCGATCCTATGCAGGTGTTGTTACACGTGGTCTGCCACTGTGAGGATGATCAGTTGTCCATCCTGTCTACCTGTAGTGCTTCCTTAGGCATCTCAGTACGGACATTGTATTTTTTTTCCCTGGTCACATCACATTGAGATTTTCCTTAAAGTATAATTTTTTGAGATTAATAATGTTCTAATGTTACACTACGAAAATACTTAAATACATGTAATTTTGTCCTCTAAACATTTAATTGAAATACAGAAGAAACCCATTAATTCCTATGGAGGACTGCTCCTATGGGGAGTGGCAATATTATGGCCGAACGGTGGCTTCAAAGCCTCTCAATGGCCAATACATAGCAAATAGCAATCAAGGGTTTATATGCATCATTGATTGATACCTGTTCAGAAAATTGCACTGTCTGGATAAAAGGTTATTGAAGGATAATAAAGGATCCAACATCAAAAGGCTCCAAATGTTTGAAGTTCTATTGTGAAATTGAAAACGATCTGAGGATAAAGAGGGACACAATAATGAGTTCTATTGTGGCTAAATACACAACGTGTTCTTTGTAGGAGGTGGTGTTTTATTGTCTTTAAAGATATAACAACTTGGGCTGCATTTCCAAAGGCAAATTTTGTGAGCAGTAAATCTTATTTTTCTGTAAGAATGTCAATTTACTTCCTGATAGACTGGGAGCATTAGAGGCACCATTTATAAAATAACATGTCATTCAGCAGCGCAATGTGTACTAGCCAGCAAGTTTGTTAATATGCGGGCTTATTCTAGTACAGAAAAGGATGATGCTCATCACCTTAGCAGGAAGTAGTTTCATATTTCATTTGTATAAAGCCTGTCTCAAATGACCTGCCCCCAGGTTTGTCACAGCTAGTGACTTGACAGTTTGCTGCTCCAAAGTAAAGAAACAGACACCTTAAACCAACACCTACACTAATGAGGTCATGTTGTTGAATAATGTGAGTCACTTAGGAAGTTCTCAACTTGTTCTTTAAGTTTTTACTTCAGTTGTACATTCCAGATTCAGGAATGTCTCGAACATCATGCAATGTGGAACATTTCATATTCAACAGAAGCTTTGAGATTTAAAGCTGAAGTCAAGTCCAAAATTATTATCATCCTTGATACAGATTAGCAAAAAAGACTGTCTAAAATAAATAATTAAAATACTGAGTTATATGGCATGCTCAATAATTGTTTTACAATTATTTTGGCCGGGACGATACCAGTATCTCGTTAGAATCCTATTGTGGCAAGGAAACAAAACAGGAAGTGTATGTAACTTCTTTAGCAACCAGCCCTAATGTTGAAAACAAATCATTATGTTGTCATTCATTTATTTATTTTCCAAACTATAGCACACAATATTTTACATTCAGAAGGTTTTTGAAGGACCAAAGACCAAAGTTTTTTCCGCTTCGTGTTTTCACGTCACAGCCCTAAAAGGTGTACTATTTTATACTAGTACAATTGCTCAGAGACAGACAAAAAAATAAAAAAAATAAAAGATAGGGGTCAAAAGCACAGACGAAGCATATCAAGGGTCTGGAAAGAGTCTGTGGGAGGAATGGTCTAAGTTCCCCAAAGGGAGGGTGCTGGAGTATTAAGAACAGGGGGCACCTGTTTAGTGGTAGTATTAGTATACAATTATATAATTTCAAATTTTGTAGAGCATGCAATATAGCTCAGTATTTTTTTGCTGATCTTTATCAGTGGTGCCAATAGTTTTTGACCTGACTGTATCTATCAAGGTTTAAAGATGATAGGTTGATAGCACAGGCAAGACAGGCAATAGTTGATGCATAGTTGATTTGCTTTGATATCAAATTAACCATCTTGTCACGAGAGAGCGTGTGAGAGATAGTGGCATTATCACTCATCCTCTCCAAGACTGGTTCTGTCAGCTTTGTTTGATTGCCACACATTTCCCCCCAACAGGTTTTAATGTGTGGCTATAAATGGTTCTCATCTTTCAGCAGCACTGGGTGTTTGAAATTCCAGATATAGATGACAGGGGCAGATGACCTAGAAATGCAAAGTAGGTCGATGTTGAGCTGAGATAAAACAGTAATGGTTTTGATCCATCTCTCTCATCTGTTTTAGAGTCTACCAAATATATGAGTTGTAACAGCCTTCAGAACACTCACTAAGATAGGATCTACAAAGATTACACAGTAACATAGAATGGGATTGTGCAGGTTTGGATGTTGTGTTTTGAAGTTCTGATCTGGATAAACTCATCACTGTGTGTGTATATTACAGTATGTACTGTTAGTGAAATACCAACCTACGGTTTGTGAAATGAAGTAAGTAGGAATTCTGTTGGAATTCTGAGCTCTCACCCTTAGCTGTTGAGTCCCGGTTGCAAGCCTTAAAGTCACATATTTTTGGCATATCCTTGTAAGATTACTAGGATTTACACCTTTGGAACTAGCCTCTACACCTTTATAGGTGGGTCGGGGCAATTGTAAGGGACCCCGGAGTGCTTACTCTAAACGCTGTTGTTGAAGCAGTTTTTTTAAACTTATCAGTCTTTTGAAATATCAGATCAACTCCGAAAAAGATCTGATGTGATTGGTCAAAGCCTGTCTAAACACAGCCCTTGTCATCGAGATGGGGCCATCGTGGCTTTGGTCAAAATCACTACATTTTGGGTACATCCAGTCACGACTTCTATAGATTGACAATGTTGTCAAAAAACCCCCACAAATTTTGATTACTGCTAACCTCAGCCACACCTATTTGTTCTTATCGATTTTAGGACAATACACTAATATACACTGAAAGCAGTGGAGGCTGGTGACTTTGAGGAGGATGGTAGACCCACAAAGTGTGTTTTAAAAATCATCAAAGACTCATTATTTTAACCTAAAGCATTTAACAAAGACATCTATAGCACAATATTTCGGGGAAGGGGAATGAGAGGGCTACTTACACAGTGTTGAAAAGGGATCACAACAGTCATTGAATGAGGGTGTGTGGCATGAGTTGAAATGTTCAGAGGCGTGACAAGAGTGCAGGACAGGATTTTACTGGGAAGACACAAAAAACTAACACATTCACTACACAGTTAGACAAAAGAGCTAAGAGTGAGTTAGAATTAAATCTTTGATGTGTAATAATGTGATTATGTACGTGATTAACTCTACAAACAGTAATGAGAGATACTTGATAGAGGTACTCATGGTGTTTGGAAGGGAAACATTCAATGTGCCAGTGGATGAGCGGGCACCTGAGACGTTGTGGCTTCAGTTCATGTCAGGAGAAAGTTGACAATGGCAGTGGAGTGGAGTAGTCATCACATCTTAATCAGGAACAGGAGGGGACTTAGCTGTAAATACAAATAGCAGATACATTCCATTACAGCTGCACCATCGTACGAGTTTCTCTATGAAGTTAAACTCAGACATCTCAAAATTCATAAAGTCAAACACAGACTTGACACATCATTAGTAGCCCAAGAAACGTTCCTGAATAAAGCTCTGATCATCCAAATACCTGACTATAACTGACAACTGCAGACTGGTGGCACCATAGGTCCCAGAGCGGCACCTGGAGTTTTTCCTTATATGTTAACCTAACTAGGAAAACCCTGGACCCTATAAGGTATGACAGTGATTAATCAGTTGTAAAAAGGTTTTATATGGGCTATGATGGCACCAATTTTTCCTAATCAAGTCACATGGTTTTAAAAAACTCTTGAAAAAAACTGTCAAAATGCAGCTACCTTATATTGTTCATTCACAGATTGACACCAAACAGATATAATATTTGAATTAAACAATCATTTAAACCTTCTTTACATTTGTATACAATCACAATTAGCTCTATATTATGTTAGAGGATTATTTGGAACAGATTTCCAAAAGAAAAATCTACTTTAGCTGATTCTCTGGTGTTTTTACAGTCTTTTATTTCCAACAATAATTACAAAAAAGATTAACAGAAATCTTATTTGGCCCCCAAAAAAATCACTGGTGGCCCACAGACCACCAGTTGGGGAACCCTGGTCTATATCGTAAGTAGTTCAATATGGGTTCATGTGAGCTGTAATGGGCTTAATTAAATATTTGATGTGCATGGATTGATGTTGTATACCTCTACAGGGACATGGCAGATATGGAGCCTCTGATCATTCTCCTTCTGCTAGCAGGTAAAACACTTGGTGTGTGTGTTTTGCGTGTATGTGTGGGTAGATATATGTGTGTGTGTGTGTATCTAAGTGTCTGTGTGTTTGTGTGTGTGTGTGCATCTGTGCATGTTTTTTGTGTGTGTTGGGGGTGGTTGTGTGTGGGTGTGTTCCTCAGGTTAACCTGACAGGTTACTCAGGGGTTGCACAACCACCTTTTACCACTATAGTTGGAAATAATAATAATGACTTTATTAGCCTACTTGGTGTTTCTTGTACAGTGTATAAGGCGGATGGATATATTGGACTGGAATGTATCGGCTTGTCTTACATGTTTATAAATTGTTTTCTAACAGGACTAGCAGGGAAGACATCAGCGACAGACGCAACAGCAATAGGTAATGTACCTTCATATGAATCAACATTCCAACGACTTCAACACAATCCATTGAATCAAACCCCAATTGGGAAAAAGATTCAGTGGTAATTGAGACCACACAAGATGCAGTCAAAATCACTGCCTCATAACATTTAGAATGGCAATCTGGAGTTATCAACACAGCTACTGAACAATGCAACAAACAGATGCTACTAAGTGGTTAGGGTTGAAAACAAAACCACAGAAAAAACATGCCTTCATTCAATTCATTATCACTTGCCGGTAGTGTGATTTCAGGCTGAATATGACTATTTTGCCACCAGATACCAGCAGTACTTAAACACTTCGAGAAGACACTTGTCTTATCTTTGCATGCAAAACCCCTGGTTCACTTTCTGTCTGACATTACAATACATGTCCCTAATACCTTTACATTTACATGGTAGTTACATAGGCAGTGTAATGTAGTTACATTATAGGTATTTGTAACTGGTAAATCTGTTCGTAAGCAGTAACTAGTTTTATTTATTTATTTTTTAATTTCACCTTTATTTAACCAGGTAGGCAAGTTGAGAACATGTTCTCATTTACAATTGCGACCTGGCCAAGATAAAGCAGAGCAGTTCGACTCATACAACGACACAGAGTTACACATGGAGTAAAACAAACATACAGTCAATAATACAGTATAAATAAGTCCATATACGATGTGAGCAAATGAGGTGAGATAAGGGAGGGAAAGGCAAAAAAGCCATGGTGACGATGTAAATACAATATAGCAAGTAAAACACTGGAATGGTAGATTTGCAATGGAAGAATGTGCAAAGGTGAAATAAAAATAATGGGGTGCAAAGGAGCAAAATAAATAAATAAAATAAATACAGTAGGGAAAGAGGTAGTTGTTTGGGCTAAATTATAGATGGGCTATGTACAGGTGCAGTAATCTGTGAGCTGCTCTGACAGCTGGTGCTTAAAGCTAGTGAGGGAGATAAGTGTTTCCAATTTCAGAGATTTTTGTAGTTCGTTCCAGTCATTGGCAGCAGAGCACTGGAAGGAGAGGCGACCAAAGACAGAATTGGTTTTGGGGGTGACTAGAGAGATATACCTGCTGGAGCATGTGCTACAGGTGGGAGATGCTATGGTGACCAGCAAGCTGAGATAAGGGGGGAATTTACCTAGCAGGGAATTGTAGATGACATGGAGCCAGTGGGTTTGGCGACGAGTATGAAGCGAGGGCCAGCCAACGAGAGCATACAGGTCACAATGGTGGGTAGTATATGGGGCTTTGGTGACAAAATGGATTGCACTGTGATAGACTGCATCCAATTTGTTGAGTAGGATATTGGAGGCTAATTTGCAAATGACATCACCGAAGTCGAGGATTGGTAGGATGGTCAGTTTTACAAGGGTATGTTTGGCAGCATGAGTGAAGGATGCTTTGTTGCGAAATAGGAAGCCAATTCTAGATTTAACTTTGGATTGGAGATGTTTGATATGGGTCTGGAAGGAGAGTTTACAGTCTAACCAGACACCTAGGTATTTGTAGTTGTCCACGTATTCTAAGTCAGAGCAGTGAGTAGAGTAGTGATGTTGGACAGGCGGGCAGGTGCAGGCAGCGATTGCTGTATGGCATTGAAGCTTGCCTGGAGGGTTGTTAACACAGTGTCCAAAGAAGGGCCAGAAGTATACAGAATGGTGTCGTCTGCGTAGAGGTGGATCAGAGACTCACCAGCAGCAAGAGCGACATCATTGATGTATACAGAGAAGAGAGTCGGTCCAAGAATTGAACCCTGTGGCATCCCCATAGAGACTGCCAGAGGTCCGGACAGCAGACCCTCCGATTTGACACACTGAACTTTATCAGAGAAGTAGTTGGTGAACCAAGCGAGGCAATCATTTGAGAAACCAAGGCTGTCGAGTCTGCCGATGAGGATGTGGTGATTGACAGAGTCGAAAGCCTTAGCCAGATCAATGAATACGGCTGCACAGTAATGTTTCTTATCGATGGCGGTTAAGATATCGTTTAGGACCTTGGCTGAGGTGCACCCATGACCAGCTCTGAAACCAGATTGCATATCAGAGAAGGTATGGTGAGATTCGAAATGGTCGGTAATCTGTTTGTTGACTTGGCTTTCGAAGACCTTAGAAATGCAGGGTAGGATAGATATAGGTCTGTAGCAGTTTGGGTCAAGAGTGTCCCCCCCTTTGAAGAGGGGGATGACCGCAGCTGCTTTCCAAACTTTGGGAATCTCAGATGACATGAAAGAGAGGTTGAACAGGCTAGTAATAGGGGTGGCAACAATTTCGGCAGATAATTTTTAGAAAGAAAGGGTCCAGATTGTCTAGCCCGGCTGATTTGTAGGGGTCCAGATGTTGCAGCTCTTTCAGAACATCAGCTGACTGGATTTGGGAGAAGGAGAAATGGGGAAGGCTTGGGCGAGTTGCTGTGGGGGGTGCAGTGCTGTTGACCGGGGTAGGAGTAGCCAGGTAGAAAGCATGGCCAGCCGTAGAAAAATGCTTCTTGAAATTCTCAATTATGGTGGATTTATCAAAAGTGACAGTGTTTCCTACCTTCAGTGCAGTGGGCAGCTGGGAGGAGGTGTTCTTATTCTCCATGGACTTTACAGTGTCCCAGAACGTTTTTGAGTTAGTGTTGCAGGATGCAAATTTCTGCTTGAAAAAGCTAGCCTTGGCTAGTGCTCCAAAGGGAGAGAATATTCCCCGTTAGGTTGGTAATTTACCAGTAATTTACTGGTAATTTTGGAAAGTTTCAAGAATTTTTTGATAAGCCGTCAGATATACAATAAATAATACAATAAGATGTTTTTAATTTAGCAAAACAGACATGAATAAAGCACTAAATGCTGTTAACTATTAAGGTTTCACACAAACAGTAGATATCCTACCCACATACATACACACAAACATTAGGTGAGTTTTATCCTTCTCCATAGTTCTCACCACTGTGTATCACTACCCAGCCGACAGTTCCATTAGGGATTAGGGAAACCTTGAGAAGTACTCTCTGTCCTATCATAAGTTTCTCAGAGTTCTAGCCAGGTCGGTTCAAACACAGCTTAATTGTTCTCTGTATTTTCTTAGGCACACACATACACACACACATTTCTCTTCCTCCCAGTCCAACCTAGTTATACTTATGTTTAATACTATAATTATTCCTTATACATGCTACATCAACTATAATCCCTAATGGTTAAGTTTCAGGGTATAATTATTGAATCATTATCTTTAAACATATAAATTATTTTATCAGTTATTTATACAGTTTTTGACAAAAACCTACTGCCAATTTAGCATAAACATATGACTCCAACACAACTTCAAACATAACAACCCTATGATCAGATACCAACAACTTCAAAACGTAACAACGCCCTAACCAGATACCAACACCAAACATCACATCACCAAAAGCAGACAACTTCAGTGGCTTTTCATTTGAAAACACAACCAGACACTAATGCTACTTCAGTGCCTCCAAAATTAAAATGCCATATCAAGATACCAATGCATTGGTTTCCAACCCAACCACACCAGCAGTGCTTAATTTGTAAATAGGGAGGTGCCGGAACAAAAAGTGAGCTGAGAGGGGGGTGAACTATGGGGCTCTGAATTACCGAAATGCATCTAAACATCTAAAATCCAAATACATTACAATAAAGCATTGCATGCATTATCATTCCTTTTGTGTGCTGGCATAGAGCAAGCAGTAGAGTAGAGGCTCTTGCAGAAGTTGCACACATGGGAAAAAAAGTTTAAGCCTTGGAACCAGCCTTTTTTAAGCCTTGGCCTTTAATAAACACAATTCTTCACCATTTTAGATGGCTGGAGACATTAGCATCATCTTTTTAAATACATCACAAATGATTGAAATGACAGGCAACTTTGACACTGACAAACTGAGAATTTGAGATCAATAAAAATGACCATGTTTTGAATCTGTCAATGGCCTAGGTGTCGTAAAAAAACACATATTGTACAATATTAAGATCAAACTATAGTCCTCATAAAGCTTTCCAGTTTCACTGACTCACCAAATGATGTGCAGCTCACTCACTTGCGATGACCAATGTGCTGGTGAAACAAAAGCCCATCTCTCTTGTTTTACTTTCTAAAACACTGTTCTTCACTCAATAGGCTTATTGGAAGTTGATTACATATTTGGTAGCCTACAGACAGATTAGTCTTCTCTTTTCAGCAGGAGCCATTTGCTTTCCAACCTTTGTTTTCCCGCCATTGTTTTGGAGTCATATGTTTATGCTAAATTGGCCACGTATTGGTATAGGCTAGAATGTTTGCCACGTATTGGTATAGGCTAGAATGTTGGCCAAGTATTGCTATAGGCTAGAATGTTGGCCACATATTGCTATAGGCTAGAATGTTGGCCACGTGTTGCGGTAGGCTAGAATGTTTGCCACGTATTGGTATAGGCTAGAATGTTTGCCAATGTTGGCCACGTATTGGTATAGGCTAGAATGTTGGCCACAACTAGAATGTACAGATGAGTTGCAGGCCACGTTGGTATGTTGGCCACGTATTGGTATAGGCTAGAATGTTGGCCACGTATTGATAGGCTAGAATGTTGGCCACGTATTGGTATAGGCTAGAATGTTGGCCACGTATTGGTATAGGCTAGAATGTTGGCCAACGTATTGGTATAGGCTAGAATGTTGGCCACGTATTGGTATAGGCCACGTATTGGTATAGAATGTAGAATGTTGGCCACGTATTGGTATAGGCTAGAATGTTGGCCACGTATTGGTATAGGCTAGAATGTTGGCCACGTATTGGTATAGGCTAGAATATAGGCTAGAATGTTGGCCACGTACGTATTGTTGGCCACGTATAGGCTAGAATGTTGGCCACGTATTGAATGTTGGCCACGTATTGGTAGGCTAGAATGTTGGCCACGTATTGGTATAGGCTAGAATGTTGGCCATTGGTATAGGCTAGAATGTTGGCCATTGGTATATTGGTTGGCCACGTAGGCTAGAATGTTGGCCAGAATGTTGGCCACGTATTGGTATAGGCTAGAATGTTGACCATTGGTATAGGCTAGAATTGGCCACGTATATAGGCTAGAATGTTGGCCACGTATTGGTATAGGCTAGAATGTTGGCCACGTATTGGTATAGGCTAGAATGTTGGCCACGTATTGGTATAGGCTAGAATGTTGGCCACGTATTGGTATAGGCTAGAATGTTGGCCACGTATTGGTATAGGCTAGAATGTTGGCCACGTAATTGGTATAGGCTAGAATGTTGGCCACGTATTGGTATAGGCTAATGTTGAATGTTGGTATAGGCTAGAATGTTGGCCACGTATTGGTATAGGCTAGAATGTTGGCCTAGAATGTTGGCGTATATAGGTATAGGCTAGAATGTTGGCCACGTATTGGTATAGGCTAGAATGTTGGCCTAGAATGTTGGCGTATTGAATGTTGGCCATATAGGCTAGAATGTTGTATTGGTATAGGCTAGAATGTTGGCCACGTATTGGTATAGGCTAGAATGTTGGCCACGTATTGGTATAGGCTAGAATGTTGGCCACGTATTGGTATAGGCTAGAATGTTGGCCACGTATTGGTATAGGCTAGAATGTTGGCCACGCCTAGAATGTTGGCCACGTATTGGTATAGGCTAGAATGTTGGCCACGGCTAGAATGTTGGCCACGTATTGGTATAGGCTAGAATGTTGTTGCCACGTATTGGTATAGGCTAGAATGTTGGCCACGTATTGGTATAGGCTAGAATGAATGTGGCCACGTATTGGTATAGGCTAGAATGTTGGCCACGTATTGGTATAGGCTAGAATGTTGGCCACGTATTGGTATAGGCTAGAATGTTGGCCACGTATTGGTATAGGCTAGAATGTTGGCCACGTATTGGTATAGGCTAGAATGTTGGCCACGTATTGGTATAGGCTAGAATGTTGGCCACGTATTGGTATAGGCTAGAATGTTGGCCACGTATTGGTATAGGCTAGAATGTTGGCCACGTATTGGTATAGGCTAGAATGTTGGCCACGTATTGAATGTTGGCCACGTATTGGTATAGGCTAGAATGTTGGCCACGTATTGGTATAGGCTAGAATGTTGGCCACGTATTGGTATAGGCTAGAATGTTGGCCACGTATTGCTATAGGCTAGAATGTTGGCCACGTATTGCTATAGGCTAGAATGTTGGCCACGTATTGCTATAGGCTAGAATGTTTGGCCACGTATTGGTATAGGCTAGAATGTTGGCCACGTATTGGTATAGGCTAGAATGTTGCGCAACCCATAAAACAGGGCCGTACCAAAACAAATAAATTCTTAGAATATCAGGAACATTTTGAAATAACTTTTTCTTTTAGAGGGCAGGATATTTACAGAGGAGGCAACGTGAATTAACTCTGAATGCATTATCATTTTTACACTGCAGAGTGACAATTATTTTTCATGCCACAAGAGGTAGTGGATCGTGGCAAATGGATTCCAGAACTTAACAAAACAAAACTGGGAGGTGCCAGATCCTGTTCCAGCGCGCTCAAATGAAGCATTGCACACCACCACAAACAGATGCCAACACAGCTTCAGTGTCTTTAAATGTGACAACACCACAACCAATTAGCAACATCACTTTGGATCAATAATATGACAACACTGACACCAGATATGAATACTACATTACCACTGAATGTTACTGTTTCCCCACAACCACACACTATAACAACTCCATAACCTACTGATGTGACAATTACTTTGCAACCAGTCTTAAATACAACTTAAAATTCTCAAATGTGATAACAATTCCAACTAGAGGGCTGCATTCCCGCAGGATGCCTGTAGGTCCTGACAGAGATCATTGCATTGTGGTCAGACAGATTACTTTGGGATTCAAATATTTTTTTTGTCCAGCAGATTGTTTGCTTTGTATACGTTAACACTCTCCTAGTTGGGCGTGCAAGTTAACGTGCGCCAAGTATGTGTGTTCTCATTGAAATAGAGTAGGCTTTCTACATGGATGGAGAATCACGGCGCAGTTTCCTACTGTGTCTGCAGATACTTATCAATAATGAAAAGAAGTCGATGGCGCTCAAACCAACTTGGGTCAAGTTTCAATCTTTATTTTTCACAATTGAAAAGGAGGTTACTATGGCGAGCGAGCGTTGCACCTTTTCATTTTCAATAAGTAACGGTTACCCATTTATTTGGCTCTGCCTGTAGAATGTACTCCTAAAATGTAGGTTGTGTCCTACAGTATATGCAAAATGTAGCAAGTGTCGCTTTCATCATTTTCGCTGCTTCAAGTTCAGTAGCCATACTTGCGTGTCTCAGTTAAATAGAGTAGGCTGTAGCATGAGCGGAGAAGCACAGGGCAGATATCTTTCCAAAGAAATGTACTTCCTAAATATGATTAGGCTATAGTTTACTACATTGCCTAGAATTAGGCCTAAATATTGATGACCCGTATTTCTCACACTGAAAATCCTACTCCTAAAAAAATCATACTCCTAAAAGTTAGGCTATAAAAAATCTCAAGAGAAAATGCAAGTCTCTCCAACTCTGCTCTCTTCAAACTACATTGAGCATATTATCTGATATAGCCCATTAATACCGATAGCCTAATATAATGGACCACGTGAGAATCTCTGGTAATTTAACCCATATCTTAAGTTATTTTTGCACATTTGATATTGCCAATTGGCGGGGGCACAACTTGGGTTTTTAGTGATGATGAGTGAGAAAGTTGTAGATGTAATAATATTCCCCCCCCCCCCCCAAGAAATGCTAACCTCTCCTGTTATTCAAATGGTGAGAGGTTAGAATGTCCCAGGGGTATGATATTTGTGTGACTGTAACTTTATCACTCATCATTATTCAATACTCATTCAGGAATTTTGTAATCATTGTAGAACCCACACTAATGTAGAAGTGTTTAGAAACATATTCTATTTATTTACAATAAAAGTGACTCCAAAATGACACAATACATTATTTTCCATTAATTTCTACTGGGTTCAGAATTATCTGAAACACAACCGTAACCCCCCACTTCATATCTACTGTATCAATAATATGTTCCACTTTCTTCCTTTTTTCCTTGTCCACCATCTTCTTCCTCCTCATCAGCTACAAAACCTAGAGAAGCTAGGACTATTTATAAGCCGCACTGCCGTCTCCCAGCAGTTGCCTCTCTTCATCTCTCCCTTGAAGCTTTTCTTTCACACAGTCTGTCGGCACACTTTGTGGTGTCCACATGGTCCTAAATCTAGTCGGCAGACATCGCTAAACAGCCTACCAGACTGCTCTGAGGCATCCGCATAGTCCTAAAGCACACAAGGCATGTTTTTGTATTACAGTGCAACGATAAAACTGGGGGAGACAAAAATGCTATTTCAGAATGTGTGTGTGTCCCAAGTGAAAGATGCACCCCTGCCTATAGGGCGCAACATTTCTGGGACCATTCCTGGCAAGTGAGCTGCATCCCATATGCCTAAAATAATATTGCAACATTTGTTACTAATTTGCTATAACATATCAGTTAATTATAACTTGCATATGCAAGGAATGGTTCATTCAAGACTGCAATTCTATTAAAATAAATCACAACGTAGGGGGGTGTGATACGGTCCCAAACAGGTGAAGTAGGTCATTTACATTTAACTACGCAGCCTGGAGTTGATTATCTGTCTTTTATTATTGCTACTTGACATAGAAAACAAACTAACAAATGTGGTTGTAAAAAATTTTAATTCTGAAGAGAAAACCCATTGCCCTCTTATCTTATGCTCAACAACAAGAAGCAAAACTGAGTAACCCTACGTCCTCAGCACTGTTGATGAAACATCTGTAACTTTGTTAACTGGATTTTATGTCAGAATATGTTTAGAGTTGTACACAATTTTTAGCCACTGTACATTTAATAAGATTTAGGTATAATGAAATCCTATAGAACACAATTGGACCAATCAGAAAAGAAAACCTAAAAATCAATTTTATATTTACAGAGGTCATTGTACCAACACAACCCCCAGCAGCCACAACAACTTCAGCTGTGGATACAACAACCACAGCTGCTCCTACATCAACCACAGCTGTTCCACAAACAACAACAGCTGCTCCCACAACAACCACAGCTGCTCTCACAACAACCACAGCTGATCCCACAACAACCACAGCTACTCCCACAACAACAACAGCTGCTCCCACAACAACCACAGCTGATCCCACAACAACCACAGCTACTCCCACAACAACCACAGCTTCTCCCACAACAACTGCAGCTGCTCCCACAACAACCACAGCTGCTCCCACAACAACTATAGCTGATCCCACAACAACAACAGCTGCTCTCCCAACAACCACAGCTGTTCCCACAACAAACACAGCGGATCCCACAACAACCACAGCTCCTCCCACAACAACCACAGAATCTACCACAACAACCACAGTCGCCAATTCAAAAATCACAGATTCTCCCACAGCAACCACAGCTGCTCTCACAACAACCACAGCTTCTCCCACAACAACTGCAGCTGCTCCCACAACAACCACAGCTGCTCCCACAACAACTATAGCTGATCCCACAACAACAACAGCTGCTTTCCCAACAACCACAGCTGCTCCCACAACAAACACAGAGGATCCCACAACAACCACAGCTACTCCCACAACAACCACAACTGCTCCAACAACAACCACAGAATCTACCACAACAACCACAGTCGCCACATCAAAAATCACAGATTCTCCCACAGCAACCACAGCTGCTCTCCCAACAACCACAGCTGTTCCCACAACAACCACAGCGGATCCCACAACAACCACAGCTCCTCCCACAACAACCACAGAATCTACCACAACAACCACAGTCGCCAATTCAAAAATCACAGATTCTCCCACAGCAACCACAGCTGCTCTCACAACAACCACAGCTTCTCCCACAACAACTGCAGCTGCTCCCACAACAACCACAGCTGCTCCCACAACAACTATAGCTGATCCCACAACAACAACAGCTGCTTTCCCAACAACCACAGCTGCTCCCACAACAAACGCAGAGGATCCCACAACAACCACAGCTACTCCCACAACAACCACAACTGCTCCAACAACAACCACAGAATCTACCACAACAACCACAGTCGCCACTTCAAAAATCACAGATTCTCCCACAGCAACCACAGCTGCTCTCACAACAACCACAGCTTCTCCCACAGCAACCACAGCTGCTCTCACAACAACCACAGCTTCTCCCACAACAACTGCAGATGCTCCCACAACAACCACAGCTGCTCCCACAACAACTATAGCTGATCCCACAACAACAACAGCTGCTTTCCCAACAACCACAGCTTCTCCCACAACAAACACAGAGGATCCCACAACAACCACAGCTACTCCCACAACAACCACAACTGCTCCCACAACAACCACAGCTGGTCCCACAACAATCACAGCTGATCCCAAATTAACAACAGCTGCTCTCCCAACAACCACAGCTGTTCCCACAACAAACACAGCGGATCCCACAACAACCACAGCTGGTCCCACAACAATCACAGCTGATCCCAAATCAACAACAGCTGCTCTCCCAACAACCACAGCTGTTCCCACAACAAACACAGCGGATCCCACAACAACCACAGCTCCTCCCACAACAACCACAGAATCTACCACAACAACCACAGTCGCCAATTCAAAAATCACAGATTCTCCCACAGCAACCACAGCTGCTCTCACAACAACCACAGCTTCTCCCACAACAACTGCAGCTGCTCCCACAACAACCACAGCTGCTCCCACAACAACTATAGCTGATCCCACAACAACAACAGCTGCTTTCCCAACAACCACAGCTGCTCCCACAACAAACGCAGAGGATCCCACAACAACCACAGCTACTCCCACAACAACCACAACTGCTCCAACAACAACCACAGAATCTACCACAACAACCACAGTCGCCACTTCAAAAATCACAGATTCTCCCACAGCAACCACAGCTGCTCTCACAACAACCACAGCTTCTCCCACAGCAACCACAGCTGCTCTCACAACAACCACAGCTTCTCCCACAACAACTGCAGATGCTCCCACAACAACCACAGCTGCTCCCACAACAACTATAGCTGATCCCACAACAACAACAGCTGCTTTCCCAACAACCACAGCTTCTCCCACAACAAACACAGAGGATCCCACAACAACCACAGCTACTCCCACAACAACCACAACTGCTCCCACAACAACCACAGCTGGTCCCACAACAATCACAGCTGATCCCAAATTAACAACAGCTGCTCTCCCAACAACCACAGCTGTTCCCACAACAAACACAGCGGATCCCACAACAACCACAGCTGGTCCCACAACAATCACAGCTGATCCCAAATCAACAACAGCTGCTCTCCCAACAACCACAGCTGTTCCCACAACAACCACAGCGGATCCCACAACAACCACAGCTCCTCCCACAACAACCACAGAATCTACCACAACAACCACAGTCGCCAATTCAAAAATCACAGATTCTCCCACAGCAACCACAGCTGCTCTCACAACAACCACAGCTTCTCCCACAACAACTGCAGCTGCTCCCACAACAACCACAGCTGCTCCCACAACAACTATAGCTGATCCCACAACAACAACAGCTGCTTTCCCAACAACCACAGCTTCCCAACAACCACAGCTGCTCCCACAACAAACGCAGAGGATCCCACAACAACCACAGCTACTCCCACAACAACCACAACTGCTCCAACAACAACCACAGAATCTACCACAACAACCACAGTCGCCACTTCAAAAATCACAGATTCTCCCACAGCAACCACAGCTGCTCTCACAACAACCACAGCTTCTCCCACAGCAACCACAGCTGCTCTCACAACAACCACAGCTTCTCCCACAACAACTGCAGATGCTCCCACAACAACCACAGCTGCTCCCACAACAACTATAGCTGATCCCACAACAACAACAGCTGCTTTCCCAACAACCACAGCTTCTCCCACAACAAACACAGAGGATCCCACAACAACCACAGCTACTCCCACAACAACCACAACTGCTCCCACAACAACCACAGCTGGTCCCACAACAATCACAGCTGATCCCAAATTAACAACAGCTGCTCTCCCAACAACCACAGCTGTTCCCACAACAAACACAGCGGATCCCACAACAAACACAGCTGGTCCCACAACAATCACAGCTGATCCCAAATCAACAACAGCTGCTCTCCCAACAACCACAGCTGTTCCCACAACAACCACAGCGGATCCCACAACAACCACAGCTCCTCCCACAACAACCACAGAATCTACCACAACAACCACAGTCGCCAATTCAAAAATCACAGATTCTCCCACAGCAACCACAGCTGCTCTCACAACAACCACAGCTTCTCCCACAACAACTGCAGCTGCTCCCACAACAACCACAGCTGCTCCCACAACAACTATAGCTGATCCCACAACAACAACAGCTGCTTTCCCAACAACCACAGCTGCTCCCACAACAAACGCAGAGGATCCCACAACAACCACAGCTACTCCCACAACAACCACAACTGCTCCAACAACAACCACAGAATCTACCACAACAACCACAGTCGCCACTTCAAAAATCACAGATTCTCCCACAGCAACCACAGCTGCAACCACAGAATCTCACAACAACACAGCTTCTCCCACAGCAACCACAGCTGCTCTCACAACAACCACAGCTTCTCCCACAACAACTGCAGATGCTCCCACAACAACCACAGCTGCTCCCACAACAACTATAGCTGATCCCACAACAACAACAGCTGCTTTCCCAACAACCACAGCTTCTCCCACAACAAACACAGAGGATCCCACAACAACCACAGCTACTCCCACAACAACCACAACTGCTCCCACAACAACCACAGCTGGTCCCACAACAATCACAGCTGATCCCAAATTAACAACAGCTGCTCTCCCAACAACCACAGCTGTTCCCACAACAAACACAGCGGATCCCACAACAACCACAGCTGGTCCCACAACAATCACAGCTGATCCCAAATCAACAACAGCTGCTCTCCCAACAACCACAGCTGTTCCCACAACAACCACAGCGGATCCCACAACAACCACAGCTCCTCCCACAACAACCACAGAATCTACCACAACAACCACAGTCGCCAATTCAAAAATCACAGATTCTCCCACAGCAACCACAGCTGCTCTCAACAACAACCACAGCTGCTCTCCAACACAACAACTGCAGCTGCTCCCACAACAACCACAGCTGCTCCCACAACAACTATAGCTGATCCCACAACAACAACAGCTGCTTTCCCAACAACCACAGCTGCTCCCACAACAAACGCAGAGGATCCCACAACAACCACAGCTACTCCCACAACAACCACAACTGCTCCAACAACAACCACAGAATCTACCACAACAACCACAGTCGCCACTTCAAAAATCACAGATTCTCCCACAGCAACCACAGCTGCTCTCACAACAACCACAGCTTCTCCCACAGCAACCACAGCTGCTCTCACAACAACCACAGCTTCTCCCACAACAACTGCAGCTGCTCCCACAACAACCACAGCTGCTCCCACAACAACTATAGCTGATCCCACAACAACAACAGCTGCTTTCCCAACAACCACAGCTTCTCCCACAACAAACACAGAGGATCCCACAACAACCACAGCTACTCCCACAACAACCACAACTGCTCCCACAACAACCACAGCTGGTCCCACAACAATCACAGCTGATCCCAAATCAACAACAGCTGCTCTCCCAACAACCACAGCTGTTCCCACAACAAACACAGCGGATCCCACAACAACCACAGCTGGTCCCACAACAATCACAGCTGATCCCAAATCAACAACAGCTGCTCTCCCAACAACCACAGCTGTTCCCACAACAAACACAGCGGATCCCACAACAACCACAGCTCCTCCCACAACAACCACAGAATCTACCACAACAACCACAGTCGCCAATTCAAAAATCACAGATTCTCCCACAGCAACCACAGCTGCTCTCACAACAACCAAAGCTTCTCCCACAACAACTGCAGCTGCTCCCACAACAACCACAGCTGCTCCCACAACAACTATAGCTGATCCCACAACAACAACAGCTGCTTTCCCAACAACCACAGCTGCTCCCACAACAAACACAGAGGATCCCACAACAACCACAGCTACTCCCACAACAACCACACCTGCTCCAACAACAACCACAGAATCTACCACAACAACCACAGTCGCCACTTCAAAAATCACAGATTCTCCCACAGCAACCACAGCTGCTCTCACAACAAACACAGCTGCTCCCACAACAACCACAGCTTCTCCCACAACAACCACAGCTGATCCCACAACAACCACAGCTGCTCTCACAACAACCACAGCTGCTCCCACATCAACCACACCTTCTCCAACAACAACCACAGCTGCTCCCACAACAACCACATCCTTCCCCACAACACCCACAGCTGCTCCCACAGCAACCACAGCTGCTTCAATAGCAACCACATCCTTCCCCACAACACCCACATCTGCTCCCACAGCAACCACAGCTGCTTCAATAGCAACCACATCCTTCCCCACAACACCCACATCTGCTCCCACAGCAACCACAGCTGCTTCAACAGCAACCACAGAATATTTCCCAACAACCACAGCTACTCCCACAACAATCACACCGGCTCCCACAACAACCACAGCTGTTCCCAAAACAAGCACAGCTGATCCCACAACAACCACAGCTGGTCCCACAACAATCACAGCTGATCCCAAATCAACAACAGCTGCTCTCCCAACAACCACAGCTGTTCCCACAACAAAGACAGAGGATCCCACAACAACCACAGCTGCTCTCACAACAACAACATCTGCTCCCACAACAACCACAGCTGCTCCCACAACAACCACATCTGCTCCCACAACAACAACATCTGCTCCCACAACAACCACAGCTGTTCCCACAACAACCACAGCTGCTACGACAACAGCCCCAGATGTTCCAACAACAACCACATCTGCTCCAACAACCACAGCTTCTCCTACAACAACCACAGCTGCTCCCACAACAACCACAGCTGATCCCACAACAACCACAGCTGCTCTCACAACAACCACAGCTGCTCCCACATCAACCACACCTTCTCCAACAACAACCACAGCTGCTCCCACAGCAACCACAGCTGCTTCAATAGCAACCACATCCTTCCCCACAACACCCACATCTGCTCCCACAGCAACCACAGCTGCTTCAACAGCAACCACAGAATATTCCCCAACAACCACAGCTACTCCCACAACAATCACACCGGCTCCCACAACAACCACAGCTGTTCCCAAAACAAGCACAGCTGTTCCCACAACAACCACAGGTTCTCCAGAAACAACCACAACTGCTCCAACAACAACCACAGCTGCTCCAACAACAACCACAGGTGCTCCCACAACAACCACAGCTGCTCTCACAACAACCACAGCTGTTCCCACAACATCCACAGTTGTTCCCACAACAACCACAGCTTCTCAAACAACAACCACAGCCGCTCCAACAACAACCACAGCCGCTCCAACAACAACCACAGCTGCTCCAACAACAACCACAGCTGCTCCCACAACAACCACAGCTACACCCACAACAACCACAGCTGCTCCAACAACAACCACAGAATCTACCACAACAACCACAGTCGCTGCCAAAACAACCACAGATGTTCCCACAACAACTACAGCTGCTCCCACAACAACCACAGCTGTTCCCACAACAACCACAGCTGCTACGACAACAGCCCCAGATGTTCAAACAACAAACACAACTGCTCCAACAACAACCACAGCTAATCCCACAACCACGACAGCTACTTACACAACATCCACAGGTGTTCCCACAACAAACACAGTTGCTCCCACAACAACCACAGCTTCTCCCACAACAACCACAGCTGCTCCCACAACAATCCCAGCTGCTCCCATAACATCAACAGCTGCTCGCACAACAACCACAGCTGTTCCCACAACAAGCACAGCTGTTCCCACAACAACCACAGGTTCTCCAGAAACAACCACAACTGCTCCAACAACAACCACAGCTGCTCCAACAACAACCACAGCTGCTCCAACAACAACCACAGGTGCTCCCACAACAACCACAGCTGTTCTCACAACAACCACAGCTGTTCCCACAACAACCACAGCTTCTCCAAAAACAACCACAGTCGCTCCAACAACAACCACAGCTGCTCCCACAACAACCACAGCTACTCCCACAACAACCACAGCTGCTCCAAGAACAACCACAGAATCTACCACAACAACCACAGAATCTACCACAACAACCACAGAATCTACCACAACAACCACAGTCGCTGCCACAACAACCACAGCTGTTCCCACAACATCTACAGCTGCTCCCACAACAACCACAGCTGTTCCCACAACAACCACAGCTGCTACGACAACAGCCCCAGATGTTCAAACAACAACCACATCTGCTCCAACAACCATAGCTTCTCCCACAACAACCATACAAGCTCCAACAACAACTACAATTGAGGCTACAACAACCACAGATACTCCAACAACAACCACAACTGCTCCAACAACAACCACAGCTAATCCCACAACCACGACAGCTACTGACACAACATCCACAGGTGTTCCCACAACAAACACAGTTGCTCCCACAACAACCACAGATGCTCCCACAACAAACACAGCGACTCCCACAACAACCACAGCTGCTCCCACAACAGCCACATCTGTTCCCACAAGAACTACAGCTGCTCCCACAACAACCACAGCTGTTCCCACAACAACCACAGCTGCTACGACAACAGCCCCAGATGTTCCAACAACAACCACATCTGCTCCAACAACCATAGCTTCTCCCAAAACAACCATACAAGCTCCAACAACAACTACAATTGAGGCTACAACAACCACAGATACTCCAACAACAACCACAACTGCTCCCACATCAACCACACCTTCTCCAACAACAACCACAGCTGCTCCCACAACAACCACATCCTTCCCCACAACACCCACATCTGCTCCCACAGCAACCACAGCTGCTTCAACAGCAACCACAGAATATTCCACAACAACTACAGCTGCTCCCCCAACAACCACAGCTTCTCCCACAACAAACACACAAGCTCCCACAACAACCACAGATGCTCCCAAAACAACCACAGCTGCTCCCACAACAATCCCAGCTGCTCACATAACATCAACAGCTGCTCGCACAACAACCACAGCTGTTCCCACAACAAGCACAGCTGTTCCCACAACAACCACAGGTTCTCCAGAAACAACCACAACTGCTCCAACAACAACCACAGCTGCTCCAACAACAACCACAGGTGCTCCCACAATAATCCCAGCTGCTCCCATAACATCAACAGCTGCTCGCACAACAACCACAGCTGTTCCCACAACAAGCACAGCTGTTCCCACAACAACCACAGGTTCTCCAGAAACAACCACAACTGCTCCAACAACAACCACAGCTGCTCCAACAATAACCACAGGTGCTCCCACAACAACCACAGCTGCTCTCACAACAACCACAGCTGTTCCCACAACAACCACAGCTGTTCCCACAACAACCACAGCTTCTCCAAAAACAACCACAGCTGCTCCAACAACAACCACAGCTGCTCCCACAACAACCACAGCTACTCCCACAACAACCACAGCTGCTCCAACAACAACCACAGAATCTACCACAACAACCACAGAATCTACCACAACAACCACAGCTGTTCCCACAACAACTACAGCTGCTCCCACAACAACCACAGCTGTTCCCACAAGAACCACAGCTGCTACGACAAAAGCCCAAGATGTTCAAACAACAACCACATCTGCTCCAACAACAACCACAGCTGCTCCAACAACAACCACAGGTGCTCCCACAACAACCACAGCTGCTCTCACAACAACCACAGCTGTTCCCACAACAACCACAGCTGTTCCCACAACAACCACAGCTTCTCCAAAAACAACCACAGCCGCTCCAACAACAACCACAGCTGCTCCAACAACAACCACAGCTGCTCCCACAACAACCACAGCTACTCCCACAACAACCACAGCTGCTCCAACAACAACCACAGAATCTACCACTACAACCACAGAATCTACCACAACAACCACAGTCGCTGCCACAACAACCACAGCTGTTCCCACAACAACCGCAGCTGCTCCCACAACAACCACAGCTGTTCCCACAACAACCACAGCTGCTGCGACAAAAGCCCAAGATATTCAAACAACAACCACATCTGCTCCAACAACAACCACAGCTTCTCCCACAACAACCGTACAAGCTCCAACTAAAACTAAAATTGAGGCTACAACAACCACAGGTACTCCAACAACAACCACAACTGCTCGCACAACAACCACATCCTTCCCCACACATGCTCCCACAACAACCACAGCAGCTCCAACAACAACCACAGAATCTACCACAACAACCACAGCTGTTCCCACAACAACTACGCTGCCCACAACAACCACAGCTGTTCCCACAACAACTACAGCTGCTCCCACAACAACCACAGCTGTTCCCACAACAACCACAGCTGCTACGACAACAGCCCCAGATGTTCAACAACCACACAACCACATCTGCTCCAACAACAACCACAGCTTCTCCCACAACAACCATACAAGCTCCAACTACAACTAAAATTGAGGCTACAACAACCACAGATACTCCAACAACAACCACAACTGCTCGCACAACAACCACATCCTTCCCCACAGCTGCTCCCACAACAACCACAGCAGCTCCAACAACAACCACAGAATCTACCACAACAACCACAGCTGTTCCACAACAACCACAGCCACAACAACCACAGCTGTTCCAACAACCACAGCTACAGCTGCTCTGCTCACAACAACAACCACAGCTGTTCCCACAGACAACAACAACCACAACTGCTCCCACAACAACCACAGGTTCTCCCACAACAACCACAGCTGCTCCAACCAACAACCACAGCCACATCTGCTCCAACAACAACCACAGCTGCTCCAACAACAACCACAGCTGCAACTACAGCTCAACAACCACAGCTAACAACAACCACAACAACCACAGCTCCAACAACAACCACAACTGCTCAACCAACAGCTGCTCCACAACAACCACAGCTGTTCCACAACAACAACAGCTGCTCCAACAACAACCACAGAATCTACCACAACAACCACAGCTCTGCTCCCAAAACAACCACAGCTGTTCCCACAACAACAACCACAGCTGCTCCAACAACAACCACAACTGCTCCAACAACAACCACAGCTAATCCCACAACCACGACAGCTACTTACACAACATCCACAGGTGTTCCCACAACAAACACAGTTGCTCCCACAACAACCACAGCTGCTCCCACAACAAACACAAAGACTCCCACAACAAACACAGCTGCTCCCACAACAACCACAGGTGCTCCCACAACAACCAAAGCTTCTCCCAGAACAACCACAGCTGCTCTCACAACAACCACAGCTGTTCCTACAACAACCACAGCTGTTCCCACAACAACCACAGCTTCTCCAACAACATCCACAGCCGCTCCAACAACAACCACAGCTGCTCCCACAACAAACACAGCGACTCCCACAACAACCACAGGTGCTCCCACAACAACCAAAGCTTCTCCCAGAACAACAACAGCTGCTCCAACAACAACCACAGAATCTACCACCAGAACCACAGTCGCTGCCACAACAACCACATCTGTTCCCACAACAACTACGGCTGCTCCCACAACAACCACAGCTGTTCCCACAACAACCACAGCTGCTACGACAACAGCCCCAGATGTTCCAACAACAACCACATCTGCTCCAACAACCATAGCTTCTCCCACAACAACCATACAAGCTCCAACAACAACTACAATTGAGGCTACAACAACCACAGCTACTCCAACAACAACCACAACTGCTCCCACATCAACCACACCTTCTCCAACAACAACCACAGCTGCTCCCACAACAACCACATCCTTCCCCACAACACCCACATCTGCTCCCACAGCAACCACAGCTGCTTCAACAGCAACCACAGAATATTCCACAACAACTACAGCTGCTCCCCCAACAACAACAGCTTCTCCCACAACAAACACACAAGCTCCCACAACAACCACAGATGCTCCCAAAACAACCACAGCTGCTCGCACAACAACCACAGCTGTACCCACAACAAGCACAGCTGTTCCCACAACAACCACAACTGCTCCAGAAACAACCACAACTGCTCCAACAACAACCACAGCTGCTCCAACAACAACCACATGTGCTCCCACAACAACCACAGCTGCTCTCACAACAACCACAGCTGTTCCTACAACAACCACAGCTGTTCCCACAACAACCACAGCTTCTCCAAAAACAACCACAGCCGCTCCAACAACAACCACAGCTGCTCCAACAACAACCACAGAATCTACACCAACAACCACAGAATCTACCACAACAACCACAGTCGCTGCCAAAACAACCACAGCTGTTCCCACAACAACTACAGCTGCTCCCACAACAACCACAGCTGTTCTCACAACAACCTCAGCTGCTACGACAACAGCCCCAGATGTTCAAACAACAACCACATCTGCTCCAACAACCATAGCTTCTCCCACAACAACCATACAAGCTCCAACGACAACTACAATTGAGGCTACAACAACCATAGATACTCCAACAACAACCACAACTGCTCCAACAACAACCACAGCTAATCCCACAACCACGACAGCTACTTCCACAACATCCACAGGTGCTCCCACAACAACCAAAGCTTCTCCCATAACAACCACAGCTGCTCTCACAACAACCACAGCTGTTCCCACAACAACCACAGCTGTTCCCACAACAACCACAGCTTCTCCAACAACAACCACAGCCGCTCCCACAACAACCACAGAATCTACCACAACAACCACAGTCGCTGCCACAACAACCACAGCTGTTCCCACAACAACTACAGCTGCTCCCAAAACAACCACAGCTGTTCCCACAACAACCACAGCTGCTACGACAACAGCCCCAGATGTTCCAACCACAACCACATCTGCTCCAACAACAACCACAGCTTCTCCCACAACAACCATACAAGCTCCAACGACAACTACAATTGGGGCTACAACAACCACAGATGCTCCCACAACAACCACAACTGCTCCCACATCAACCACAACTTCTCCAACAACAACCACAACTGCTCGCACAACATACACATCCTTCCCCACAACACCCACATCTGCTCCCACAACAACCACAGCAGCTCCAAAGACAACTACAACTGAGGCTACAGCAACCACAGATACTTCAACGACAACCACAGCTGCTCCCACAACAACCACAGCTGCTCCATCAACAACCACAGCTAATCCCACAACAACGACAGGTATTTACACAACATCCTCAGGTGTTCCCACATTAACCACAGCTGCTTCAACAGCAACCACACAATCTTCCACAACAACGACAGCTGCTCTCCCAACAACCACAGCTTCTCCCACAACAAACACAGCCGCTCCAGCAACAACAACATATGCTCCCACATCAACCACTTCTGCTCCCGCAACAACCACAGCTGTTCCAGCAACAACCACAGCTGCTCAAGCAACAACAACATATGCTGCCACAACAACCACTTCTGCTCCCACAACAACCACAGCTGCTCCAGCAACAACCACAGCTGCTCAAGCAACAACAACATATGCTCCCACAACAACCACTTCTGCTCCCAGCAACAACCACAGCTGCTCCAACAAAACATATGCACAACAACCACTTCTGCTCCAGCAACAACCACAGCTGCTCCCAAAACCAACCACCACAGCTGCTCCAAGAAAAACAACAGCTGCTCTGACCACAGTTACAACTGGTTATTCAACCACCACCACAACACCGGCCCCTCCACCACCAGAGGTGAAGTTGGAGTTCAAATTGGAGCAAAACTTCACAGCAGATTTGAATAATGTTTCTTCACCAGAGTTCAAAGAATTAGCAAATACTGTGGCTGCAGCGGTAAATACTGTTTTACTTTCATTTTCAACCCTTTTAATATCATACTTTTAGATTCCTTAACTAAAAATGCTTAGTCTTGTCAATCCAGTAAACAAAATATCATGTTATTAAATCAGGGAATAAAATCTAAAACGTTTCTGCTCAATGATTGCTTCAACTGAATTTAAATGATTGATTGATATATTGATTTAGTAGTAGTTTACAAGTAATGAAGAAAACATTTCAAAATGATAAGCAAACCTTTAAATTAGGGTTAGGGTGAGTTGTAAAGTATATTTCACTGTAAAACCTTTGCAATGTCTCAGGACACATTCATGTATAATATATTATTTATTCATATTATTTTTTTACAGCTGGAAAATGTGTACAAAAGTAAATATGGATCCAGTTTCATTCGCATAGAAGTTATAGGTTTCAGGTAAGAAGTAATTCTAAGCATGTTTTTCTGACATCGTGTTTGGGGTTCTATTTAAGGTAGAAGTCATTTGTTTAATTGTTCATATTTATCATAGCATTTTAACATGAATCTGATCTGTTGATGAAATCATAATTTAAAGTAATAATTGTGGTTGTTTTCCAGTCAAGGTTCAGTTGTGGTAATCACTAAGCTGGTATTTAACGATACCAGCGTAGTCCCTGCGAACAGTGATGTGGCTGCCACGATGACAGAGGCAGTTTCAAGCAACAGCTCTAATTTCTCTCTCCCAGTGAACACAGCCTCCATTGTGGCAACAAGTAAGACACACATATTATTTGCACTAGTTGTTCATCACAGATTTCCTGTTACTAATTTGTTATAACATATCAGTTAATTATAACTTGCATATGCAAGGAATGGTTCATTCAAGACTGTGCAATTCTATTAAAATAAATCACAATGTAGGTGGTGTGATACGGTCCCAAACAGGTGACGAAGGTCATTTCCATTTAACTACGCAGCCTGGAGTTGATTATCAGTCTTTTATTATTGCTACTTGACATAGAAAACAAACTAACAAATGTGGTTGTAAAAGTGCTTAATTCTGAAGAGAAAACCCAGTACCTTCTTATCTTATGCTGAAAAACAAGATGCAAAACTGAGTAACCCTACGTCCTCAGCACTGTTGATTAAACATCTGTAAC